>NC_057806.1:527648229-527856015 GCF_018294505.1 Triticum aestivum | reverse complement strand
TTAGGACTAGGAGAGATGGCCGGCCACCCCTCTCCCTCTTTCCCCCTTGGGAATCCTAGTTGGAATAGGATTGGGGGGGGAGTCCTACTCCCGGTAGGAGTAGGACTCCTCCTGCGCCTCTCTCTCTTGGCCGGCGCCCCCTCCCCCCTTGGATCCTTTATGTACGGAGGCAGGGGCACCTCTAGACACACAAGTTGACACAAGTTGATCCACGTGATCTATTCCTTAGCCGTGTGCGGTGCCCCCTGCCACCATATTCCTCGATAATACTGTAGCGGAGTTTAGGCGAAGCCCTGCTGCTGTAGTTCATCAAGATCGTCACCACGCCGTCGTGCTGACGAAACTCTTCCCCGACACTTTGCTGGATCGGAGTCCGGGGATCGTCATCGGGCTGAACGTGTGCTCGAACTCGGAGGTGCCGTAGTTTCGGTGCTTGATCGGTTGGATCGTGAAGACGTACGACTACTTCCTCTACGTCGTGTCATCGCTTCCGCAGTCGGTCTGCGTTGGGTACGTAGACAACACTCTCCCATCGTTGCTATGCATCACATGATCTTGCGTGTGCGTAGGAAATTTTTGAAATTACTACGAAACCCAACAGGAACCAGTATAAACCTCGTGTCCTTTGTGTGTTCTTCTTTCCAGCCTAGATTTCTTGCGAGCCATAGAAGCGCGAGTCGGTAGGGGAAAGATCTCCGTGCGCACCCCAGAGTTCGAACCTTAAGGGTCTGCCGGAACCCGAAATCCGACAATCATAATGGCTAAACCCTAGAGGTCTAGCTGGTATGGCTATCGTAATGAATATCTGCCCTCCTGGACTAAGTTCTCCGATTTATATAAGCACCGAGAGGATCTATGGTTACACAAGGTCGGCTACAAAGAAAGGAATCTACATATCTGGTTGCCAAGCTTGCCTTCCGCGCCAAGGAGAGTCCCATCCGGACACGGGTACAGTCTTTGGTCTTCGTATCTTCACAGCCATTAGTCCGGCCCCTGGATAATAGGCTGGATGCCCGAGGACCCCTTAGTCCAGGACTCCCTCAATGACGAAGAACAAAGATCCCCCTCTCCGGAGCCCCAAACAAACTCTAGATCTTCCCTCTTGAGGAAAACATGGCTTGGCGGCGGCTCCGTGGATCACGATAATTCTTTCTACTTCATTTTTCCCTCCGAAAATAGGCATTTATAGTGTCAGGGTTGAGGTCTGCGGGGCCACTAGGTGGGGACAACCCACCTGGGCGCGTCAGGAGAGGGGGGCTTGCCCTGGTTGGTTGTGCCCACCCAGGGGCCCCTCTTTGGTAGGTCTTGGCTCTAGAAATTCTCATTTATTATATAAAAAATCCTCGTGAAGTTTCGTTCCATTCTGAGAACTTCTATTTCTGCACAAAAACACCATGGTAGTTATGCTAAAAATAGCATCAGTCCGGGGTTAGTTTCATTCAAATCATGAAAATTAGAGTCCAAAACAAGAGGAAAAGCATGAGAAAAAGTAGATACGTTGGAGACGTATCAGGCTCCCGGCAGTCCGGTGATCGTGCTGCCGGACATGAGGAAGATAAATTGATCGGCGGGCAACCATTTAGGTGAGGTATTATTATAGATGTGTTGTTCAAAAATAGCACCGCTTAGTTGATTTGAATGTAATGAAATCGGACATGTTTGTATGAAAATACAGTATTTTATATGAATTCCGTCATTGTTTATATGAAATATTGCCGTGTTTGCATGAATTTCGTCCGGTTGGTGGAGTTGCTGTCAGAATGTGTGCGGCTGCAGTTGGATGGCGTAATTTGCGGGTCGTCGGTCGGTCTGTGGCCGGCTCGGGTGGCGTGGTGGGACAAAAAAAGCACAGCTCGTGCGATCTTGTCTCCAATGCGCACGCTGGAGGATGCATGAGCACCCGAGCTATTCCTTGTTCATCGGTGGCAAAGGCACTGGTGGACAAAACGGTCGCCAATATTTTGGCTACCCCGGGCAAGATCCAAATAACACATTCAAATCACTCGTTCACCGTGAAATTTTGCCACGTGTTGTTTTCATGGACTAGCAAGATGCACGTGCATTGCACGGAACATCAAGATGCATTTTTTTTACAAAACACCTGCTGTGATTGACCCATGCAGGAGTAATCCAATGTGTAAAAACTAATGATATCTCGAGAATTTTATTATAAAAATGGTATCTCGAGAATTTCTTCGAAAAAATGAAAGATGAGAGATAAGGTGAGGAGGAGTGGGGCATGGTTATGACTGGTGGTCGGACTGGGCGGAGGCATGGGGATGGACGACGCCGACAGGCGGCAGCGGCCACCATGCTAGATTGTTCTAGAGAGATCCTTTTTTAATTGCTCAGCAATGAGGTTGTGTCAGATAAGGATGAACGAGGCAAGGCCTTATCTGTAAATGTGGAGAGAGGTGCAGATATCTTTTGTAAAATTGTCATAGTTTGCTTTCTATCCGTTAAATATAGATCGGACTGTCTATATTACAAGATGGCACGCACACCATCATCACCAACTCGGTTTTTTATAAGAGTAGAGATAGAGATATTTCGCTGTGTGAAAACAAATTTAAATATGAACGAATAATTGGTGTTCGCGGTCTTCTGTCGAGAGCCCAGTAAACAGTTGGATGGCCTCATAGTAGTAGTAGTGTAGAGTACTACTAGTACTAATAGATATTGATTGTTTACTATTGTATCTACGTACTAATTGCAACACATGCATGTGTTAGTAGTATAATGATCACTGTTAGGTGGTTGGTGCGACATATGCCAATGGGTGGCTTATCATTGTGGGAGCCAATAAAACATCGCCGGTGCCTGGAAACGGGATAAGGCGAAGACATGCACGCCGGCGAATCTTACCCAGCTTCAGGGCTCTCCGTGGAGATAACACCCCTACTGCTACTCTGCGGGGTCTCCGCATGGTCACTAGATTGGCAAGTAGCTACAAGAGGCTCCTTGAGCTATTTGGTGAAAGGATGAAGGGGGGCAAAGCTTGCACGCTCCTCCTCTCATTGCGGTGTCTAAAAACTATAAAAGAGAGATCTCCCCCTGCATGGGTGCCCTGGGGGTTTATATAGGCCTAACCCCCAGGGGTACAATGGTAATATGGCTAGGCGCGGGCCCCAGCCGTCTATGTCTATGCTGGCCGGCTTCTCCGCTGACCGATAGGCCCGCCGCCTGGTAGGCCCCGCCGGCTGCCGGCCCTCTGGTCGACAGGCCGGCCCCACCGCTCGGGAGTTTTGTCGGAGGCTGGTTACTGTTGCCTTGCATCTGGTGACGAGGGCTTTGTCGTGGTAAGCATGGCTACAGTGTCATCGCGAGGCGGCTCATCACTGTAGCCTTATCTTGTCTTATCTCCTTAATGAGGCACCTCCTTCGAGGGAGAGAGCCGGCCGACTATTGGGAGCTAGCCGTACCCCAGGCCGACTGCGGGAAGCTTGGCCACCTTTGGGGTCTCCTTGACTGAGGGGGCCCGCCACCCACGGGTTGTACTGACCGCTCGCTGTGGGTGACATCATGATCAGCGTGGCAATAGTGCCGCGTCGGACGGGTGATGGCCGCCCCGTACGATGCACTGTGGCCATGCGTGCCCCGGGATTCGGGGGTGGCAGGCTTCAGTGTAGCCACGCCGTGTCTTGTCGCCTTTATGTGGGTGAAGACTCTGAGGGCACGGTCTTGGCCGCCTGCAGAGGGGCCGGCTCCTGGGAGTCGGCCTTCTCATGGCCGGCTTCTTGGAGTCGGCCTTCTCGTGGTCTTGTTTCTCAAGGATTTCAGGGCTGGGCCACCTTTGCGCAGCCGACCTAAGAGGTAGCCGGCTGGGGGAAGGCGGCCCCACGTCTTGGACGCTTGGAGTCTCGATCGGCCTATAATTTTTCTTAAGTACCAGGGGAAGCCGGCTAGGCTACCCGTGGTCATTTATTCCGACAGTAGTCCCCGAAGCTGGTTGGGCTCCGAGGCAAAAAAAAGATGAGGAGCTCAGTCGGCTTCCTATCTTGAGGGGCCAGGAACTGGGAGCCGGCTTTGACTAGGCGTGCCGTCTCCTAGGGATTTCAAAGCTTTAAGGCGGGTTCAAGTTGGCGCGTGAGTCAGGCTGCGAGCTGACCATTTATCGCCTGCGCGCCATGTGGCACCCCGTGGCTGGAGGGGCCTGCCAGCCCACACGCGCGACGGGACATCGCCGCAGTCCAGGGCCCGCCACTATAGGGCCTCGGCCCATGCACGGATCTTCTGCGGCCCAGATAGACCACGCGCCTCCCAGCGGCGGTTTCCGCATGCCGTGAAGGCACAATAATCGCGATGCATGGGGGAGTGGGTGCAGTTAATCCCACGTCCCCCCACGCCCTGCCTCCTTGGCTTCGCCGCACGAGGCTATAAGTAGGGGGAGAGGAGGGGAGCGCCAGATGCTCGCGCGCTCTCCCTCGTTCTGCCCCTTCATTTTTCTTCCTCCTCTCCGCCACCACAACCACCCGCTACCGCTCGGCCTTCCCGCCAATCTCCTTGGCTTGCCGTTGCTTCGTCGTAGCAGGATCGCGCGCCTTTCTTCTGCCACACCTTTCTCATCGCCGCACCATTCCCACGGCGTTGTCGAGCTCCTGTGACGGCTCCAACGTCCACGACGACCTTGTCAACTTCCTCCGCCGGACGCGGCGGCTGCCGGGCATGGATTTCGTGCGGGCCCGCCTTGCACCGGAGAGGGAGATCTCGCCGGCACCGGAGGAGGACGAGCGGGTAATCTTCCGCTCGCACTGCCTGCGCGGCTTCGGCCTGCCGGCAAGCGGGTTCCTCCGCTCCTTCCTCGAATTTTATCATCTCTAGCCACATCACCTTACTCTGAATGCGGTGATGCTGCTGTCGTCCTTCGTCGCCCTGTGCGAGGGTTTTCTCGGTGTCCTCCCCACCCTCGAACTATGGGGAGAGTTCTTCCAGTGCAAGCTTGGCACTGTCGTCGCGGGTGTGCCCGCCCCATGCGGCGCCTTCATCGCCATGTGGAGGAAAAGCGACAACAACCCGTTTCCGCCCATCCCGCTGATCCAGTCGGTGAAGATCTGGCAGAAATCCTACTTCTACGTGAAGAACATCGCTCCCCAAGGCGACTTCGTGAATCTCCCGCCTTACATAGCTGGCCGCCAGCTGGGAGGCAGCCCTCATGGTCCTTCCGGGCCAGGTCGCTGTCTCAGGGTGGGGCCGCCTCCGTTGCAGGGCTCCGGGTGATGATCTAGTCGGAGGGCCTGATTGGGTCTAACCTGGTGGCCGTCTTCGTGGAGCGCCGGGTGCTCCCGCTTCAGGGCCGACCTCATATGATCTATCATATGAGCGGCCGCTTCGACCCGTGCCGGCTAAGCACCAAGGAGATGCCTCACGCCGAGGTGTCTTACATGGTGAACTATATTTCCAACTACAAGCTCACAGAGGAGTGGAAGTACGGCAAGGTGCCGTACTCTCGCGCCAATCCTCCGCCGGTAGTAAGTTTCTCTTCTTTTCTTCTTTCCTTGTTGCCGGGTTCATGATGGCCGACTCCTAACCAGTCGGCTTGTTTTGGCAGAATCCCATGCTTCCGCCGGCAACCGGGGTTGCGGGGGTGGAACGCCAGTTCCTCCCTGACCGCACGATGGACGACGTTGACGACCCGGACCTGGGGGTGGCCACCATGGAAGAAGACGTCGCAGGGGAGGGCGGCGAGGCAGGCGGCTCTGGGCTCGGGGCCGCCTTCGAGGATTGGCCGGATGATGCCGAGGCCGAAGTTGTCCCGCGCTGTCAGCCGACGCCAGATCATCCAGGCGCGGGCCCATCCGCCGCGCCGGCTCCCCATGGCGGCGCGCAGAAACGCCGGGCCGCGCCGACCCACTTCGGCAGCCGGCCGAAGAAGCCCAAGAGTACCTCGGCGGCGACCAAGCGGGATGTGGCGGCCACGAAGGCGGCTCACTTATGTAAGGTGGTGAAGCAGCCGCAGTCGGTTTCAGCGTAAGTGTTATCTTTCTTTTTCTTCTTTGGTTGATATCTTTCTAAGCCTTCTTCTTGACTTATCAAACAGGGCCCCACTTTCTCTTGAACAGGCTCCTGCCGCCTCCGTAGTCGGACCCGCGGGAGGGTCCTCAAGCTCCCGCCGTGTAGATCCCCGCGCCGATCTCCCAGAGGCGATGGTGCGAAACGCGCGGGAAGAGCGGGAGGAGTGGGAGGTGGAGGAGCGGAGGGCGGCTCAGGAGGCGAGGGAGAAGTCGGCGGAGGCACGGGCCGACGCGGCTGCCAAGGCCCAGGCGGAGGCTGTCGTGGTTCTGACTCTGACAGTGATGTAGGGGGGTGAGTATGGAGAGGCTAGATCCTAGCTATTGGGAAGTTGTTACACGCGAGGTTTACGAGTTCAGGCCCTTCTCGGAGGAAGTAATAGCCCTATGTCTCGGAGCCCGAAGGCAGTCGACTGGATTATGCGTGTATGGATTACAGGGGTGCTAACCCTTCATACTGAGGAGGGGGGTGGCTTATATAGAGTTCGCCGGCCCCCTCCTGCCCTTAGTAATGCAGGGTTTAAGGTACATTTAAGATTGGGCGTTACTGGTAACGCCTCTAATAAAGTGCTATGATGACCATGAAGACTACTTAACAGCTGACCGTTTGCCTTCAGAGTGACTGTAGGTCTCCTGGCAGTCGAGTGATTAGCTTCTTGGTCGAGTGGTAGCTTCTTGGTCGAGTGTCTTGAACCTGTCGAGTGGGGTACCTTCAAGTCGATTGATAGGTGATTTCTTCTAGGGATGTCCTTGGGTAGGGCTCTTTGGACGGGTCCGTGCCCCTACCCTAGGTACATAGCTTCATCATTAGCCCCCGAATGGATCGAGGTTAGAGTGGGGAAAGAGTTGGGGATCCTTTCCGACTGGTTCTTTGGGGCTGTATGAGTGCCTCGTTTAGGGTCAGTTGTCACGGATGACGTCATCAACCTCTTTCAGTCGCCTTAATCCATTCCAGGCCCTTTGTCAAGTGAATATCTTTGCTTGCGACATGCCGAGTGTTGGTGCAAGCGGGATAATCTGTTTTTGGAAAGTGGTTCTACGGCCCTTGGATCTCACGGGATTCGGATTTTGGGAAGCGCGCGGGACGGGAGCAGCCGCAGTAATCGGAAGTGATAAAGCGGAAACTCCTCGATCCTCGCATCACCTTTTTCGCCACGTACCGCGCGCGCGTCTGCTGCGGGATTTGACCGGACTGCCTAGGCCTACCAGTCAGCCACTCGGGAGCGGCCCCTTATAAGTTGCCGGCTCGGGGTTTCCAAGCCATGCGCTTCTCTTCTTCTTCCTTCTTCCTCTCTCCCTTCGCCAGCCCTCCCGTGACCTTCGGCCGTACCCTAGCGCTGTTAGCTCATGTAAGACCTCGCCGGCGACGATGGTGAAGGGCAAGACCACTGCTTTGGAGCACGCGAAGAAGGTGGCGGCGGCGGGGAAAGGAAAGAGGTCTGCACCAGGCGGATCTTCCTCCCGGACCGCCCTGCCCAAGGGTTGGATTCAGGGCGACTGGATGCCATCGGTGCTCCGGCAGGAAGATCTCGACGACATGGTCGAGGGAGGAGCCATTCCCCACGAGGCTGCGCGTCTCCCGGGGGGGGAGATCGAACCTCAACCCCGCGACGGTGAGTGCGTGCTCCTCGCCACCCACATCGACCGAGGGTTTTCTCTGCCTCCCCATCCATTCTTTCGGAGCTTCTTGAATTTCTTCGGAGCGCAGCCCCATCACTTTACCCCCAACTCCATAGTCTATCTTGTCGCGTTCATTTCCATGTGCGAGGCCTTCCTGGGTTGCCGTCCGCATTGGGGGCTTTTCAAGCATATTTTTACTTGCCGCTCTCAGTCGGTTAAAAAGGCCAAGCCGAGTGATGAGAAGACGCAAGTGATCCAACTCTGCGGGGGCCTGGCGATCCAGACGAGGGGGAAGAGTTGTTTCCCTTCCATCACCTTCCCGGAGTTGGTCCGCGGCTGGCAGTCGACCTGGTTCTACTGCCAGGACCATCCGACCCCCGGACAGTCGACTGGTCTTCCTCCTTTTTCCCTCAACCGAGCCGAGAAGCCTGTCTCTCTGAAAGTCACGCCGGAGGAAAAGGCCCAAGTCAAGGTATTGGCGGGTCGAGTGGTTGAGCTTGTCCGTGAGGGGGTCACTGGGATGGACCTGTTAGAGGTCTTTCTCCAGAGGCGCATCCAACCACTCTAGGCGCGAGACCACCCGATGTGGCTGTATTCCGGCCTTGACGACACCACTCGGATCCACCCGGAGGAGGTCACCGACGAGATGCTGGAGGGGTGGTTGTTAAGCATCACTGGGAACAAAGACAACCCCCGAGGGGCCAGAAGGGTAATTCCACTCGACAACTCATATGAAGTGGATCAGGTATGTCTTTGTGTCGGATATCTGGCCTTCTATATTGGTCTTCTTTGGGTAAGTCGATTGACTTTCGTCCTGTCTGTTGTCTTCCAGGCGACCACTGAGATTACTCGACGCCCAATGGGGCACAAGGGTCGACTGAGTTAGGTGAGGGGAGCGGAGGCGAGAGCGGGGACGACCAGGGCGAGTGGGAGTCCGACGGTGAGGGAGAGGAAGGCGACGACATCTTCTCCAGCGAAGAGGAGGAGGAGGCTGAACCCTCCCGCCCGGAGGGGCGATCCAAGCTCACCCACGATCCAGCGCAGGAACGTGGCAAGGCGACTGCTCCTGTTGGGCAGTCGTCGAAACGCCCTCGGACTTCTTCTCCTCTGCCGACCGGGAAGGCTCCCAAGCACCCATGAGCGACGCCATCCAAGCCGCCCAAGGCCTTGCCCAAGATGAAGATAGCTGTTCCCACCATTTCCGGGTAACAATAACACTTGCTTTCCTTTGTTGACTGTGGACGGATCCTTGGTCGATTCACTGGACCAACTGACTAACTTTCGAGATTTGCAGTGGTGCAACTTCTGAGGTCTCCGCAGAGAACGACGACCAAGAGATGGAGGACGCTGTCACCTCCAACCCTGGTACGATCACTGACGTCTTGCTTTCAAGTCGACTGAAACTTTATCGCAACTCTGGTCGATTGAATGTTTTCCTTGCAGCTCCTCCTCATGTTATTGACCTCCCGGACGACGACGACAACGAACCACTAAGTGTGAAGAGGAAGAAGAAGGCGTTGGCTGGCAAGACTCCACAATCCACTCCGGCGCCTGAGGCCGTAGTTCGGGACGATGGCGAACCCACTCGGGCTTCCGTGACTTTCGCTGTTCCTCTGACGAGTGTGCGGCCTTCAGTGTCGACTGCGGATCCGTCTTTGCTTTTTGCTGCGTACCCCGTCCCTGAGGACCAAGCGGCTGCTGCGAAGGAGGCTGTACGCTAGGCTGGAATCATGACGGAACAGGTGAAAGTGGCTCGGGAGGCTTGCCAGGCGGCTTATGACGCAAGCTCGGCTCTTCAGAGCAATGTCCAGGTCAGTCGACTTCAACACTTGGTCTGTTTTGATATGTCCTTTGAAGAATCTCTTTTACGAAGATCTTTAAGTTTGTACACCCACTGGGTGTGTTTGCCAATTCTTGGACGAGTGGGGGCACGCTAAGTGCACCCACTGGGAGTAGTCCCCGAGACTACGGTGGACTGCTGGCAGTCGACTGTAGTCTTTAAATTGAGTCGTTGTAGTTGAGTTTCTTCGCTCTGTCTGATCGGGTCATGTCGAATGGAACGGTATCCTGTCGACTGCGGGCAGTCGACGTCTTTCTCTCTTTTTTTTACTGTGGGGGCACGCTGAGTGCACCCACTGGGTGTAGTCCCCGAGGCTACTGTCGAATGTTTCGCTTCGGCTGTAGTCTTAGAAACTCCATTATTGTCTCTTAGCTGCTCGGAAGCAACTTGTCTTGGACTCGACTTCAGGGGTCGGTTGGGTGGGATAGGAACAGGTGGGGGCACACTAAGTGCACCCACTAGGTGTAGTCCCCGAGACTATGGTGGACTGCTGGCAGTCAATCGTAGTCTTAGTATTTATTGCCTTTGTTGCTTCTTTTTTTTACTGAAATTGTAACTCCTTCCCTTTGACTTCATAGATCTTGTGATCTTGGAACCCGCTTGGCTGACTTGGGGAAGCAGCAAATTCAAATGAACCTTGATCTGGAGCTGGCCAGGACAGAGTTGCAGAAGGTCAGAGACGGCGCCGCAGGTAAGACGCCTTTGTCGACTGGTTAGTTTTTAGGCTTGAGTATCTTTTCGCTTCCTCCGACTTAATCATAATTTTTTTGCAGAAAAACTGAAAGAAGCTCTGGCGAAGAAGGATCAGGACTTGGCTGCTGCCCGTAAGGAGGCTGATGATAAGACCGCTCTGGCCGCACAGAAGCTGGCTTCGGTCGACCAATTAGAAGGAGAGAATACCAAGTTGAAGACCACTCTGAATGAAGCCAACAGGGAGTGTTCACGTTGCAAGAAGGAGAACCTCACCCTGAATGAGAAGATGGAAGGCATCGCTCGCAGGAGGGACGACCTGGAGAGCTACTTGAGGAGCCTTGCCAAGAAGTTGTACATCAAGCTCGAAGGTGCATACTCAGTTCCGACTGGATTTTTTTGTGTCGACTCAGTTTTACGAAATTTGACTTATCCTTGGGTCGTGTATGCAGAACTTTGCCAGAACTTTGAAAAGGAGACTGGGCAGATCGAAACAGGTTTGGATCCAATCAACTCTCCGGCGAAAGATGAAGCTGCCATGAACCTGCTCCGACTGAAATCTCATGTTGACGGCGTCGTGGATTACTTGGCTCGACTGAAGGTTGCCATGACGCGGATCGACCCGACGCTTTGGCCAGAGTCTACGCTCCAGAATGATCTCGAGTCTCTGATGACTCGACTCAACGGAATCCCTGACCGAGTGCAGGAGTGGAAGAAGTCTTTAGCTCGGTGTGGCGCTGACATGGCTCTGTCTCTGGTCCGCGTCCATTGCAAGGAGGTGCGGGAGGAGAAGCTGGCCGCCATCCAAGTCGCCAACACGAGGAAGCACAACTTCTAGGACATCATGGAGACATTTATTGCTGCTGCTACCCGTATCGCAGACGGGATCGACTTGGATGAGTTTGTCGCCCCTGCCAATCCTTCTCCTCCTGAGGAATGAAAAAACTTGCCTCGGAATGCCGAGTGTATTTTGTAATCCGTTAAACTCTGCCTTAAATTTGCCTCGGAATGCCGAGTGGAAGTGTAACAATTAAACTCTGCCGAGCCGGGGGCTCGAGTACTTTGATCTGAGGTCTCTGGGACCCTTTAGGCTTTATTTGAACTTGATTTGTCGTTGAATCTCTTTGTGTATCACCCGTCGAGTGGAATTTGGTCTTCACTCGAAATAACTTTTGTGTCTGTGGTGCAGCTCCGAAGGAGAAGGTAGCAGTCGATCTACACCCTGTTACTGCAGAGTGGGACGGAGCGCACATTGTATTTGTGGCGAAGCTCTCCAGGAGAAGGTGACAGTCGACCTGCCCCTCGTTGTCCTTTGGAAATGAGATGTGTTTCATACTTAGGCGAGCGTTGGGCTGCAGCTAAGCCTCTGAGTGGGAGGTTTGCTCTCGCTCGGTAGGATTTCTAACTTAGGCGAGTGCTGACTGCAGCTAATCTCTTCGTAGGAGAACTTAGGCGAGTGCTAGACTGCAGCTAAGCCCCCGAGTGGGAGGTTTGCTCTCCACTCGGTAGGATTTTTCAAACTTAGGCGAGTGCTGCCTGCAGCTAAGTCTCTTCGTGGGAGAACTTAGGCGAGTGCTGGACTGCAGCTAAGCCCCCGAGTGGGAGGTTTGCTCTCCACTCGGTAGGATTTTTCAAACTTAGGCGAGTGCTGACTGCAGCTAAGTCTCTTCGTAGGAGAACTTAGACGAGTGCTGGACTGCAGCTAAGCCCCCAAGTGGGAGGTTTGCTCTCCACTCGGTAGGATTTTTCAAACTTAGGTGAGTGCTTACTGCAGCTAAGTCTCTTCGTAGGAGAACTTAGGCGAGTGCTGGACTGCAGCTAAGCCCCCGAGTGGGAGGTTTGCTCTCCACTCGGTAGGATTTTTCTTGAACTTAGGCGAAACGGATTCGCGACTAAGTCACCCACTGGGGGTTTTCGTATGTAAACAAAAGTGACAGCAATGATTGGAACCCTCTTGACTTTGATAAAAATGAACTGCGGAAGTTTCTCTTATTACATCTTTATAGGAAGGAACTTAAGTGTAAAAGTGGCGGAGCAGCTCCGCGTTCCAAGCTCGCGGCTCCTTGATCTGGCGATCAACATTGTAGAGGTGATACGCTCCGTTGTGGAGGACTCTGGTGATGATGAAGGAGCCTTCCCAAGTAGGATCAAGCTTGTGTGGTTTCTGTTGATCCACTCGGAGGACCAAATCTCCTTCTTGGAAGGCTCGACTCTTCACATGTCGGGCATGGAATCGACGCAAGTCTTGCTGATAAATGGTCGATCTGATCATGGCCATCTCTCTTTCTTCTTCCAGGAGGTCTACTACATCTTGCCGAGCCTGTTCTGCTTCATCTTCGGTGTAAAGCTCGACTCGGGGAGCGTTGTGAAGGAGATCACTTGGCAGAACGGCTTCGGCTCCATAAACAAGAAAGAATGGGGTTCTTCCAGTCGACCGGTTAGGGGTGGTCCTTAATCCCCACAGAACCGACGGAAGCTCGTCGACCCAGGCACCTGTCGCGTGCTTGAGATCACGCATTAGTCGAGGTTTTAGTCCTTTGAGGATCGGACCATTTGCTCTTTCGGCTTGTCCATTCGACTGGGGATGGGCGACTGATGCATAGTCGACTCGAGTGCCCTGAGAGGCGCAAAAGGCTCTGAACTGGTCTGAATCGAAGTTTGACCCATTGTCAGTGATGATGCTGTGAGGGACTCCATATCTGAATCTTAATCCTCTGACGAAACTAATAGCAGTGCAAGCATCCAGGTTCTTGATGGGTTTAGCTTCAATCCATTTGGTAAACTTGTCGACTGCCACAAGCACATGGGTGAAACCGCTCCTGCCTGTTCTCAGAGGACCGACCATGTCCAGTCCCCAGACAGCGAAGGGCTAGACGAGTGGAATGGTCTTCAGGGCTGATGCAGGCTTGAGTGACATGTTGGAGTAGAACTGACACCCCTCACACTTGTCGACTATCTCCTTTGCCATCTCATTTGCTCTTGGCCAGTAAAATCCCGCTCGGTATGCTTTGGCCACAATGGTCAAAGAGGACGCATGGTGACCACAGGTCCCCGAGTGGATCTCATCAAGGATCATCTGACCTTCTTCCGGTGTTATGCACTTTTGACCGATTCTAGTCGCGCTTTCTCTGTACAACTGTCCTTTTATGACTGTGAAGGCCTTGGATCGACGGACGATCTATCGAGCCTCTTCTTCATCCTCCGGGAGTTCTTTTCTTAGGATATACGCGATGTACGGTACCGTCCAGTCGGGAGTGATCGCCAAGACTTCCATGATTAGGTAGACCACGGCAGGAACTTCGACTCCAGTCGGATCTGTGGCACTTTTCGGCTGCGGGGTTTCTTCTGTGAAGGGATCTTCTTGGACTGACTACGAGTGGATGTGTTCCAGGAACACGTTACTGGGAATGGCTTCCCTCTTGGAGCCTATCTTTGCCAGATCATCAGCTGCCTGATTTTTCAGTCGGGGAATGTGATGAAGCTCCAACCCCTCAAATTTCTTTTCTAGCTTTCTTACTGCGTTGCAGTAACCGGTCATAGCCGGACTTCTGACGTCCCACTCCTTCATCACTTGATTAACCACTAAATCTGAATCGCCATAGACCATGAGGCGACGGACGACGAGTGAAATGGCCATGCGCAACCCATACAAAAGTGCTTCATACTCTGCTTCATTATTGGAGGAATCAAAGTGAATCTGGAGAACATATCTGAGCTTATCTCCTCGGGGGGAGACTAAGACTACTCCCACGCCGGAACCATTAAGCATCTTAGATCCATCGAAGAACATGGTCCAGTGCTCCGAGTGAACTTGAGTCGGAAGTTGCTGTTCAATCCACTCGGCGATGAAATCTGCGATTGCTTGGGACTTGATAGCCTTCTTTGCCTCGAACTTGATATCTAAGGGAAGGAGTTCAATCGCCCACTTGGCCACTCGACCAGTTGCATCTCTGTTGTGCAGAATCTCTGACAATGGGGCGTCGCTGACGACTGTAATGGAATGGTCAGAGAAGTAGTGTGCAACCTTCTTTGTGGTCATGTAAATCCCATATAGAAGCTTCTGGTAATGGGGGTATCTTTGTTTTGAAGGGGTCAAAACTTCAGACACGTAATAGACTGGGCGCTGAACTCTGAAGGCCTTTCCTTCCTCTTCCCACTCGACCGTAAGTACTGTGCTGACAACTTGTCCTGTGGCTGCAATGTAAATCAGCAAAGGTTCTTTGCTGATTGGGGTAGCAAGCACCGGCTGGGTGGAGAGCAGAGCTTTGAGATCTGCAAACGCTGCATTAGCTTCTGGAGTCCACTCGAATTTGCCAGACTTCTCACTTGGTAAAGAGGCAACGCCTTTTCACCGAGATGAGAAATGAATCGACTTAAAGCGTCCAAGCAGCCTGTAAGCTTTTGTACATCGTGCACGCGTACAGGACGCTTCATCGGAGTATGGTGCCAATTTTCTCAGGATTGGCATCGATCCCTCGCTCGGAAACGAGAAAACCGAGTAACTTTCCACCTGGAACTCCGAATGTGCACTTTGATGGATTGAGCTTGATATCATACCTCCTGAGGTTGGCAAAGGTTTCAGCAAGGTCAGCCCGCAGGTCGGAACCTTTTTGGGACTTGACCACGATATCGTCCATGTATGCCTCCACATTCCGACTGATTTGAGTGAGTAAACACTTCTGAATCATTCTCATGAACGTGGCTCTGGCGTTCTTGAGGCTGAACGGCATGGTGACGGAACAGAAGCACCCGAATGGAGTGATGAAAGTTGTTTTGATCTTGTCGGGCCCATACAGACGGATCTGATGGTACCCGGAATAGGCGTCTAGGAAAGACAGTCTCTCGCACCTCGCAGTTGAGTCGACTATTTGGTCGATGCGAGGGAGGGGAAAATGATCTTTCGGGCAGGCCCGATTGATATGCTTGAAGTCAATGCACATGGGGAGCAACTTGTCCTTTTTGGGGACCATGACGACATTTGCGAGCCACTCGGAATGGTAAATCTCTCGGATGAACTCTGTTGCTAAGAGCCGAGCCACTTCCTCGCCAATGGCTTGCTTCTTCTGGACGGCGGAACATCGAAGATGTTCCTTCACAGGCTTGAATTTTGGGTCGACTCGTAGACGGTGCTCAGCCAGCTCTCTGGGAACTCCAGGCATGTCATAGGGTTTCCACGCGAAGATATCCCAGTTCTAACGGAGGAGCTGGATGAGAGCTTCTTCCTATTTGGAGTCGAGCGTCGTCGAGATGTGTGTCGGAGCAGCGTCGGGGTCGGTCGGGTGAATGTGGACCGTCTTTGTTTCGCCAGCCGACTGAAAAGCTGATTCTGAGGCGGGCTTCTTGGCTCGCAGCAATTCAGTCGGATCGGCAGTCTTTTGGTACTCTTTCAGCTCGACTACTGCCATCTGAGCGTCAGCGATCTTTGAGCCTTTCTGAAAGCATTCTTCTGCTTTCTTTCGGCTGCCAGTAACAGTGATCACACCTTTGGGGCCAGGCATCTTCAGTTTGAGATACACGTAACATGGTTGAGCCATGAAGCGTGCGTAAGCTGGCCTACCCAAAATGGCATGATAGGCACTCTGGAAGTCCACAACTTCGAATGTCAACCTTTCCTTGCGGTAATTCTTTGAATCACGAAGACTACATCAAGAGCGATATGGCCGAGCGACTCGGCTTTCTTCCCAGGAATGACTCCATGGAAGCTCATGTTGCTGGTACTGAGTCTGGACATCGGAATGCCCATCCCTTTCAAAGTCTCAGAGTACAGTATGTTCAGGCCACTGCCGCCGTCCATCAATACTTTGGTCAGTCGAGTGCCTTCGACAACTGGGTCGACCACCAAAGCTAGCCTCCCAGGGGTGGCAATGTGCGTCGGGTGATCCGACTGGTCGAATGTGATGGCAATCTGCGACCACTTCAGGTAATTGGGTGTTGCCGGGGCAACCATGTTCACCTCACGGTTAATGACTTTCAGTCGACTCTTGCTCTCAACATCAGCAAAAATCATCAGGGTGGAGTTGATCTGGGGGTATCCATCGTCACTGTCTTCTTTGTCTTCAATCCTGTCTGGCTCTTTTTCCTTATCTTTGGGCTGCTTGCCCTGGAACTGCTGGATCAGGAGCCGGCACTGTCGAGTGGTATGTTTTGGGTAAATAAAATTACCCTCTTCATCTTTCTTGGTGTGGATGTGACACGGCAGGTCCAAAACATCGTTTCCATCCTGATCCTTGACTTTTTTGGGCTTCGAGGTGCCCTTGGGTTTTCCCTTGAAGTTTCCCTGGGCTCTGGCCAGGGCCTCCCCAGGAGCGGCTGGCTCGGCCTTCCGCTTCTGTTTCTGACTGGAATTTCCTCCGGTTTCTTGGGCGACTGCCTTGTGCTTGCCACTCCAGAGTCGGTCCTCGTCTTCTCCCTTAGCGTACTTGGAGGCAATCTCCATCATCCGATTCAGAGACATCTCTAGTTCGACCGAACTTCAGATTCAACTCTCTGTATTTAACACCTTCCTTGAAGGCACAAACCGCTTGATGGTCTGGCACATTCTCAACCGAGTGATGCAGCGTGATCCACCTCTGGATGTATTCCCTCAGAGTTTCATTCAGCTTCTGCACGCAAGACCGCAACTCTGTAAGGCCTGCAGGTCGCTTGCATGTTCCTTCAAAGGTCGTGATAAACACTCAGGAGAGGTCCTCCCAAGTGTAAATGCTGCTGGGTGCTAACTGATTTAGCCACGCTCTGGCCGAGCCCTCTAACATGAGAGGTAAATGCTTCATGGCCACCTCATCATTGCCACCACCAATCTGTATAGCCACTCGGTAATCTTCGAGCCAGGTGTCAGGCTTAGATTCACCGGTGAACTTGCTGATTCCAGTTGCCAGCCTGAAATTGGGAGGAATCACTGCGGCTCTGATGGCTCGACTGAAACACTCTGGCCCTGAAGCACGTACTCCGCTGCTGGCAGGCGCATCTCTGTTGTGGCCTTCTCGGTGAGCTCTGTTCCTGTCAACCAAACCTTGAACAAGGATGGATCTCGCATCAAAGCCTGGGTCTCTGGGGTCGACTGGAATCCTCTGCCCAACACTATGAGGGCGTCTGTCATCTTGCCGTCGAGGCGCATACGACCCACTCCTCGGGGGAGGGGTTGGCACTCGACGTTGATCATCACGGTCGAATCGGTGATCATACTGCTCATTCCTCCTGTACTGGTCACGCCGGTCACCACGTCCCTCACGCCTCGGGGGCGATCTCGGGCTGTGAGCCGACTCGACTGTATCTATAGCGACAGATCGACTATGGATCCTATTCCGCGACTGAGAGACAGCGGAATTCTGGTTTCCCGCCGCCCGGAGCAATGCTCTGATCTGTAACAAGCCCCTAGAAGCCTCCGACTGGGAGGGCTGAATCGATTCTGCTATACGGGCCGCGGCGGCCAAATTCTGAACTAGGCTTCGATATACCTGCATCGGCGGGAAGAGCTGGCGTCGACTAGACTCGGGAGCCCGCTGACGTGCTTGCTCGTCGAGTGCTCGCTGGAGATTCTCCAGTCGAGTGCGCTCGGCCAAGTTGGCCAAACGCGCGTCCTCCAAGGCCCGGGCCTCGGGGGTCTCTCCAACGATAGGAGTGCGGAGCGCGTTCATGTTCCGGCGGCGAAGCTCCTCTCGCTATAATGACATGAGAGGTTCGGGGAGATACTCATCGTGGGGATGCGATGGATCGCCCCTACCCGCGCCTCCATCAGCGCGAGGGAAACCGGGGGGACTGTGTGTTCCATCGACCGCTAGAACCTCAGCCGCTGGGTCGCTGCTGTCACACTTGGATGCGGTTTCCACGGAGCAAGTCGACAGGTCGAACAGGCCGTAGAGGGATTCAACGGGCTCGATTGCTGCGACTTGTGGGGCTGCCGACTGGCGGGCCACGGCATGCCTCACCCACCGCTGAAGTCTCGACCGACCGGAGCGCTTGCGCTGGTGGGAGACAGGGCGGGGAGACGACGCAGGGGCCGACCGATACTGGGTCGATGGCTGCCGCAGGAGGACACCACGAATGCATGCGCGGAAGTGCGTTGCACCGCGGACGGGGAGCGCGTCGATGTCGAGTGGTGCCTCCTGAAGCCAGGCGGAGTCATTGACGATGAAGGTGAGCGCGCCGAGACGGATCTCCTGGTCCTCCACCAAAACTCCGCAAGAAAACATGATCAAAGGGATCGGAAAAGATTGCAACTTCTCCAACTAAGCGCTAAGATTCCTGCCCCACGGTGGGCGCCAACTGTCATGGTTCTGACTCTGACAGTGATGTAGGGGGGTGAGTATGGAGAGGCTAGATCCTAGCTATTGGGAAGTTGTTACACGCGAGGTTTACGAGTTCAGGCTCTTCTCGGAGGAAGTAATAGCCCTACGTCTCGGAGCCCGGAGGTGGTCAACTGGATTATGCGTGTATGGATTACAGGGGTGCGAACCCTTCATACTGAGGAGGGGGGTGGCTTATATAGAGTTCGCCGGCCCCCTCCTGCCCTCAGTAATGCAGGGTTTAAGGTACATTTAAGATTGGGCGTTACTGGTAACGCATCTAATAAAGTGCTATGATGACCATGAAGACTACTTAACAGCTGACCGTTTGCCTTCGGAGTGACTGTAGGTCTCCTGGCAGTCGAGTGATTAGCTTCTTGGTCGAGTGGTAGCTTCTTGGTCAAGTGTCTTGAACCTGTCAAGTGGGGTACCTTCAAGTCGATTGATAGGTGATTTCTTCTAGGGATGTCCTTGGGTAGGGCTCTTTGGACGGGTCCGTTCCCCTACCCTAGGTACATAGCTTCATCAGAGGCCGCAGCCACGGAGGAGGTCGCAGAGGCCCAGCGGAACCAACCTCCGCTGCTCGTCATCCCCCTTCGCGTCGCGGCACCCGACATTCCAGTGCCCCCGACGGAGGAGACCAGCCGCGGCGAGTCGACGAAGGGGAAGGAGGTGGAACCGATGCCGCCGGCTGGAAAGGGCCAAGGTAGCCGGCCCGACGCGCCGCCCGCGCAGCCGGCCGGAGGTGAGCCGACTGTCGGGGCGGACCTTGTGATCCTGGAGAAGGCGACTTCAGCGCTAGATCCGCACAATTCCGCTGGCGCCGCCCAGTCGGCCCAGGACCTGGATAGCGATAGCTCGTCCGGGTGCACGCCGGGCGGTGGGACAGCCGTGCTGAACGTGGCGGCACAGGACGTCCGGGACCGGCTTCAGGCCCAAGCTACCGCGCTGAAGCAGTACACCCAAGAATTTCTCACGACGCGAACGATGATCCGGGTGAGTCCTTTCGTTTTCGTTGGTTGCTCCTGATTTCTTCCGTGGGGGCGCGTCACCGCACCCACTGGGTGTAGTCCCCGAGTTTCGAGTCGGCTGCTGAGTAGGCGGCTTGGAACTTCTTGGTAGACTCTAACTGTCGTCTGTTCTTACTTGTATCACTTATCTTGTCTGCAGGAGTATCATAACCTCCGCGCGGCTGCCTTCAACTCCCAGGCCCAGGAGTTGAATCAGAAAACCACCGATCTGACCGAGAGCCGGAGTAAGTGCTTCATCTTTTGTCTCAAGTGGGGGCGCGTCAGCGCACCCACTGGGTGTAGTCCCTGAGATTCGGGCCGACTGCTGAGTAGTCGGGTCGGATCTTTTCCTAACAACTTCTTTCTTCATATCTCCAGGGGCCAATGCTGACTTGAGGAGCCAGCTGAGTGGAGCCCAGACCACCCTTCGTGCCAAGGAGGCCGAGTGCACCGCCCTAGCTCAAGAGCGTGACCGCCTGGCCAAGAAGCTGGACGACTAGGAGGAGAGCGACAAGGTGGCCCTGAAGGCGGCGCAGGATAGCGAGGCCGCCCTCAAAGCCGAATACGAGACCGAGGCGGTGAACTGGGCCAAGGCCAGGTAGACACTTAGTCAAGGCTACAGCCGGGTAGAAGATTTGATCGACGATGAACCGCCTTCTTCGTCATTTCTTTGCCTGCCTCCTACTATCTGGTTTGTCTTTTGACTTTGTGCCACGGCTTTCTTCTTTGTGCAGATTACTTTCCCAGTTACTCTGCTGCCGCCACTCAAGCCATCGAGGCCTATCGCGATGCGCGACGGCAGGCGGGGGCAGAGGTTGCACCGGGTGCCAGCCGGTCGCTTGAGGAGCAGCTTCTGGCGCTTCAAGCCCGCCTGCAGCCGGCCCACCGCATGCTCCGCCGTCTTCAGCGCACCGGGGGGCAAGTGCTGGCCGCCCTCTGGCTCGGCGAGGTGATCCCGCGCACCCCAAGTCAGACCGCCGACTAGCTGGAGGTCGCATGTAACACCCTCGATGCGACTATATCTCCCACGTGTCGAGGCACGACTTAGAGGCATAATCGCATTGAAGGCATATGTCGCAAGTTAGGCAATCTTCACAACATCCCATGTAATATGAATAATAAAGGGGAGATAACATAGTTGGCTTACACTCGCCATGTCAATCAAGTACATAAATAACATTACATCATCCAAACACTCATGGCCCGACTATGGCGCCAAAATAAAAGATAACCCAACAAGCGACACGGTCCCAATCACCCCAACTGGGCACCACTACTGATCAACAGGAAAGGAAACATAGTAACGTTGAGAGTCCTTATCGAACTCCCACTTGAGCTCAAGCGCGTCTCCAGGAGCGGAACCATCAGGCCCTGCATCTGGTGTAATAGTAATCTGTGAGCCACAGGGACTCAGCAATCTCGCACCCTCGCGATCAAGACTATTTAAGCTTATAGGTAAGACAAGGCAAATATGTGGAGCTGCAGCAAGCGACTAGCAAAATATGGTGGCTAACCTGTTCACAAAAGAGAGCGAGAAGAGGAGGCAAAGGGCGAGTGAGAAACTAGAGAGCAACCTGCGCAAACATTACTCCAACATCGTGTCCGCTTCCCGGACTCCGCCGAGAAGAGGCCATCATGGTAACACACTCAGTTGATTCATTTTAATTAAGTTAAAGTCAAGTTATCTACAACTGGACATTAACAAATTCCCATCTGCCCATAACCGCGGGCATGGCTTTTGAAAGTTCAAATCCCTGCAGGGGAGTCCCAACTTAGCCCATGACAAGCTCTCACGGTCAACGAAGGAATACACCTCCTCCCAAGACATTCCGATCAGACTCGGTATCTCTGTTACTCAAGACACTTCGACAGGTTAAAACAAGACCAGCAACATCGCCCGAATGTGCCGACAAATCCGAATAGGAGCTGCACATATCTCTTTCTCAGGGTACACTCAGATTGTCTTAGGTACGGGTAGGCCAGCCTAGAGTTGCCCCTGGTGGCCACCGGCAGCTGACAGGTGGACCAACACTCAGAGGAGCACTGGCCCGGGGGGGTTTAAAATAAGATGACCCTCGGGCTCCGGAAACCCAAGGGAAAAAAAGGCTAGGTGGCAAATGCTAAAACCAAGGTTGGGCATTGCTGGAAAAGCTTTAATCAAGGCGAACTATCAAGGGGTTCCCATTATAACCCAACCGCGTAAGGAACGCAAAATCCGAGAATATAACACCGATATGACGGAAACTAGGGTGGCAAGGGTGGAACAAAACACTAGGCGAGAGGCCGAGCCTTCCACCCTGTACCAAGTGTATAGATGCATGAAGATAACATAGCAATATAATGATATCCCAACAAGTAATAAAGGTTCCAACAAGGAACGGCCTCCAATCTTCACCTGCAACTAGCAACGCTATAAGAGGAGCTGAGCAAAGCGGTAACATAGCCAGACAACGGTTTGCTAGGACAAGGTGGGTTAGAGGTTTGACATGACAATTTGGGAGTCTTGAAAGCAAGTGGTAGGCATCGTAGCATTGGCATAGCAAAAGAGCGAGCAAACTAGCACAACAAAGATAGTAGTGATTTCAAGGGTATGATCATCTTGCCTGCACAGTTGTCAGAGTTTACTGGATCCTCGAAAGCAAACTCAATGGGCTCCTCGTAAGCGAACTCGTCTCCCGGCTCTACCCAAACAAGACAAACAAGCAACAAGGACACAATCAACCACGTGCAAGATCTCAAACAATATGATGCAATGATGATATGCTATGCGGGATGCATATGCAAGATTTGACAAGGAAAGCATGAACCTGGCCTCAACTTGGAAATCCAAGTGTGCCACTGGAAATATGAGATGAAATCGCTTGAAAACGATATAAAGAACGTCGGAATCGGAGTTACGGTTCGGAAATGGCAAGCGTTTCAAAAATGACACCGGTCTGCGATTTACAGCAAGTAGCCATCTAAATGCAATGAGATGTATAAGCTACAGCACCCAAACATGACAACAAAATACATGGCAGGGATGCATTCATGATGCTTAATAAAAGTCTGGCACTAAGCTATGGCCAATTCATCCATTAACAGGTTCAAACAAGCATGGCAAAAATGCATATGGCAAACAAATCTCAGACTTAGTGAAATTAACACTTGTCTGGAATTTCAGATCAGGTAGGTCTCTTCGGAGTAACAGAACTACATGCTACAGGACCTGAACATGGCAAAGTAAAGCATGGCATGGAGCTACTCAAAGAGCTTAACAAAAGTCACTTTGTGACCTTGAGCCAAAAGGGATCATAAAATACAATTGCAAGCATGTGAACATAGCAAAAACATAATCAGATCACAGACTAAGTGAAAACTGGAGCATGCTGAAAACATAACTTAAGTAGGCATGTTTATGAGATCTATGCACTCACCACAGGGCAAGTCATGATAAGCTAAGCATACATCTATCAAGAACACACAAAATGCAAGCTACACGTGGCAAGAACAATAGCATAGCATGCACGGATCAACTACAACATCATCGGCAAAATTGCAAACAAGTTGACAATCTGCCCAGATTCACAAAATAGCAAAAGTAGAGCTCGATTGACTCAAGCTATGGTGCTCCATAATTGCAAACAAAGACATGGATGGATAGATAACTACAAGAGTAACAAAACATCCTTACTGATCATCCTCAAAAGAGGCACTGATCACTAGGAAACAACATGAACATATGACAACATAAGATAAACAGCTCAAGGACTTAGTGGAATTGCTAAGCCCCTGAAAACAGAATTATCAAGTGCACCACTTTGCAAGCTTGTGCTAGTCACCACACACATCACAAAAATACATGGGTTGCACCTCTGCAAAGATGGCAAACCCCTTAACAAAACATATGTAGAGCATTAGGGCATAACATGCACACATTAATCATGGCAAAAATGACAAAAAGCTAAATGGAGCAGCAGATCTGACAATTAACTCAAGTAGCCCTCTTCTAACAGCATTTCGGGCATCAAGATGAACTCAAATGAAAATGATGCAATGGAATGAAATGATGTACTCTCTGAGATGAACATTTTGATATGCTATATGCATGAATCGAAGCTACGGATGCAAAGTTACGAGGCTATGAACAGGAGCACTTGGATCTGGAATTTCGGGACTTGGAATAAAAAAAACAACCTCTCCGGAACAGATCTAGGGTTTCGGCGGGCACGCGGCCCGAGGCAAGTCCGGCGAGCTCCCTCGGCTCCGGCAAGCTTGACGGAGCGGCGGGGAGGCGAGGGGGAGGTCGCCCCGGCCTCTCCCGGCCGGATCCGGCGGCGGGGAGGCGAGGCGGCGTGGGTAGGTGGCTGGGCGAGGCTCCGGTGGCGGCGACCGGTGACGAGGTGGCGCGCAGGCGGCGGCGGCCGAGGCGGCGAAGGCGGCGCGGGCGAGCGGCGTCGGGGAGGAGAAGGGCGCAGGCGGCGCGGAGTCTGCAGGCCGCGGGGACCCCGGCTGGGCGATGCGGGCCTCGGGCGGTGGAGGCGGCGGCTTGCCACGTGGCAGGCGGCTAGAGGCCGCGGGCGGCGGCGGACGAAATGCCCGGCGCGGCGGACATGTCCGGGCGCGCGAGGTGGATTTTTTAGGGTTTCGGGGGAGAAGGAGATCCGAATTTCAGGGGGTCTATTTATAGGCATAGAGGGAGCTAGGAGAGTCCAAATGAGGTGCGGTTTTCGGCCACACGATTGTGATCGAACGCTCTAGATGATGGAGCAGGTTTAGGTGGGTTTTGGGCCAAATTGGAGGGGTGTTGGGCTGCAACACACACGAGGCCTTTTCGGTCCCTCAGTTAACTATTGGAGTATCAAACGAAGTCCAAATGGTATGAAACTTGACAGGCAGTCTACCGGTAGTAAACCAAGGCCGCTTGGCAAGTCTCGGTCCAATCCGGAAATGTTTAATCCCCACACACGAAAGAAAGGTAGAAAAGACCACCGGAGGAGAACGAAGCACTGTAATGCAAAACGAACAACGGGGAAAAAGCTCGGATGCATGAGATGAACACGTATGCAAATGCAATGCACATGATGACATGATATGAGAAGCATGACAACGATAACAACACACAGAGACAAAGACCCGGACCCGAGAAAATAAAATAACTTAACACCGGAAACGGCAAGAGTTGGACTACAAATTGGGAAAGTTACATCTGGGGTGTTACAATACTCCACCACTACGAAAGGATCTCGTCCCGAGATCTAGGACTGAAAGAACACCGGGTACTCAGAACGGAGGTGATCCTCGTGTTCCCAGGTAGCTTCACGGTCGGAATGGTGTGACCACTTGACTTTGAGAAATTTGATTGACTTGTTGCGAGTCTTGCGTTCAGTCTCTTCAAGAATAGCAACTAGGTGCTCACGATAAGAGAGATCTTCTTGGAGCTCAATGTCCTCGAAGTTGACGGTGCGGTTAGGAGTCTTAAAGCACTTTCGAAGCTGAGAGACATGGAACACGTCATGAACATTTGCAAAGTTTCAAGGAAGCTCGAGTTGATAGGCAAGGTCGCCTCTGTTGCTGACAATCTTGAAAGGTCCCACGTATCTAGGGGCAAGCTTCCCTTTGATACCGAAGCGACGAGTACCTTTCATTGGAGAGACGCGGAGGTAAACATGATCTCCGATCTCGAAAGTCAAATCACGGTGCTTACTATCATAGTAGCTCTTCTGGCGGGATTGGGCTGCTTTGAGGTTATCACGAATGACTTTGCACATTTCCTCTGCCTCTGTGATTAAGTCATTACCCAAAAGCTGACGTTCACCGGTTTCAGACCAGTTGAGAGGGGTACGGCACTTCCTGCCATACAGAATTTCGAATGGGGCCTTGCCCAAACTTGCTTGAAAACTGTTGTTGTAGGAGAATTCAGCATAAGGAAGACAATCCTCCCACTTCATGCCGAAGGAGATCACACAAGCCCTGAGCATATCTTCAAGAATCTGGTTGACACGCTCGACTTGACCGCTAGTTTGAGGAAGGAAAGCTGTGCTGAAGCGAATGATGGTGCCCATGGCCTTCTGAAAAGAATCCCAAAACTTTGAGGTAAAGATGCTGCCACGGTCTGAAGAGATCACTTGTGGAATACCGTGCAGAGAGACAATACGAGAGGTATAGAGTTCCGCCAATTGAGCTGCAGTGATCGACTCTTCAATAGGTAGAAATGAGCCACTTTGGTGAGTTTGTCGATGACAACGAATATAGCATAATTGCCACGCTTGGACTTTGGAAACCCAGTCACGAAGTCCATCTCAATGTGGTCAAACTTCCATTCTGGAATGGCAAGAGGTTGGACGAGACCTGCTGGCCTTTGGTGTTCTGCCTTCACTCTTCTGCGGACATCACATTCATTCACGAACTGAGCAATCTCGCGCTTCATTCGAGTCCACCAATAAGCTTGCTTGAGGTCCTGATACATCTTCGTGCTCCCAGGGTGGATAGAGAGGAGAGAATTGTGAGCCTCGTTCAAGATCACTTTACGGAGGTCACCTTTGGGTACAACAATACGATCCTCGAAGAAGAGAGTGTCCTTGTCATCAAGGCGGTAGCACTTGTACTTGGGTTGATTCTTGGCAATCCCAATCTTCACCTTTTTCACCATAGCATCAAGAAGCTGGGCTTGGCGAATCTGGTCTTCCAAGGTTGGAGTGACTTGAAGGTTGGCGAGGAAACCTTGAGGAACAACTTGCAGATTAAGTTTGCGGAAAGCTTCACAAAGCTTGGGTTGATAAGGCTTGAGAATCAGACTGTTGCAATAAGCCTTTCTGCTCAATGCGTCAGCAATCGCATTGGCCTTGCCTGGAGTATACTCGATACTCGGATTATACTCTTGAATCATTTCGACCCATCGAGTTTGCCTGAGGTTGAGATTAGGCTGAGTGAAGATGTACTTGAGACTCTTGTGGTCAGTGAAAATGTCCACTTTTCTTCCCAATAAGAGATGTCTCCAAGTCAAAAGAGCATGCACAACTACAGCCAACTCGAGATCATGAGTGGGGTAGTTCTTCTCATTAGGCTTCAACTGGCGAGAGGTATAAGCAACAACTTTCTTCTCTTGCATCAACATTGCGCCAAGACCTTGGAGAGAGGCATCACAAAAGACCTCGTACGGCTTGGATTCATCAGGCGGAGTCAGAACTGGAGCAGTGATCAATTTCTCTTTCAAAGTGTTGAAAGCAATGTCACACTCCGGAGACCAAACGTACTTGACGTGCTTCTGGAGAAGATTTGAGAGAGGCTTTGCGATCTTAGAAAAGTTTTCAACGAATCTTCGGCAATAGCTTGCGAGACCGAGGAAGCTACGGAGTTGCTTCACGTTCTGAGGAGGTTCCCAAATCACAATTGCAGACACCTTCTCAGGATTCACGGCAATGCCCTTGGCAGAGATGATGTGACCAAGATAAAGAACCTCATCGAGCCAAAATTCACACTTGGAGAACTTGGCGTAGAACTTGTGTTCTCTGAGCTTATCGAGCACCAAACGCAAGTGCTTGGCATGATCCTCCTTGTTCTTCGAGAAAACCAGAATGTCGTCGAGATAGACCAAAACGAAGTCATTGGTGTAGGCGTTGAAGATGAAGTTCATCATGCGAGAGAACATCGGAGGAGCGTTGACGAGGCCAAAAGACATGACAGTGTATTCATATGAACCATTGCTTGTCCTGAAAGCCGTCTTGGGAATATCTTGCTCACGGATTCAAATCTGATGATAACCCATATGGAGATCAAGCTTGGAGAATACTTGGGCACCTTTGAGTTGTTCGAACAGCTCGTTGATGTTGGGAAGTGGGTATTTGTTCTTGATGGTCTTCTTGTTCAATGGACGGTAATCAACACAAAGTCGGTCCGTTCCATCCTTCTTCTTCACAAAAAGAACAACACAACCCCACAGAGAAGAACTAGGCCGGATGAGACCCATTTTCTCTTGAATATCGAGTTGCTTCTTCAGCTCCTTCAACTCTTCAGGTCCGAGCTTGTAAGGGCGCTTGCACACAGGTTCCGTGCCGGGCTCAAGATCATTGACGAATTCAACTGGCCGATGCGGAGGCATTCCTGGAAGCTCTTCTGGAAAGCGTCTTGATATTCCCAAACGACTGGAATTTGCGAGATAGCATCGAGTTCACCCTTGTCATTGAGAGAAAACAGACGGATGGTATCATCACGAGCGGCAAAGACAATTACATCCTCAGATGAATGAGTCAATTGAATCTGCCTGGAAGCACAATCAAGAAGCGCCTTGTGTTTAGAAAGCCAATCCATTCCGAGAATAAGATCAATATCCGAGTCACCAAGAACCATAGGAGAAGATAGAAACTTGTAGTCTCCCAAAGTGATAGGAACATCCGGAGCAATGGAGTTAGCCTGCATGCACCTACCGGGAGAGACAACAGGACTAGGAAAAATTTGCAAAGCCAAACCATGCCTAGATGAAAACGGTCTCGAGATGAAACAATGCGATGCACCCGTGTCAAAAAGAACTTTAGATGGAATATCGTTAATAGGAAGGTTACCCATGATGACATCTGATGAATCCTCTGCCTGAGCTGCATTCAGCAAATTGAGCTTGGCGTTCTTGGGGTTATGCTTGACCACAACTGTACTTGCCGATCTGACAGGAGGAGGAGGAGGAAGACGCCTCTGGTTGAAACACTTGTTGGCGTAGTGACCCTTCTGTTGGCACTTGTTGCACGTGACCTCTGAAAGCGGACGGTGACACGGAGCACTTGATCTTGGAGCTTGAGACGAAGTCTTGTTCTGAAAGCCAGGGTTGGGTGGGTGGGAAGAACCACTGCCACCTTTGCTCTTCTGCTGATACGGCTGACGGAACGGAGGAGGAGGAAGCCAATACTTCTGCTGCTTGGCCACTTGAGTAGAGGAAGAAGGAGTAACATCTCTGACTCGCTTCTTGGAAGCATCACACCTCAACTGAGCAGCCTCTTGCTTCAATGCCATGTTGTAGAACTCATCGTATCTCAAGGGCTCAAAGAGAACAAGAGCTAGCTGAATTTCTTCTCTAAGACCACCCCTGAACTGATATATCATGCTCTTCTCATCAGGTACGTCCTGCTTAGCAAAGCGGGTGAGCTTTTGAAACAACTTGTTGTACTCATAGACAGACAAAGAGCCTTGCTTCAGGTTGCGGAATTCCTCACGCTTACTTTCAACCACGCTCTGGGGAATATGATGAGCTTGGAAATCTCGACGGAAATCATCCCAAGTGATAACACGTCCACCTATGGAATCCTTGTACTGCTGGAACCATTCTGCAACTTGATCTTTGAGTTGGAAGGAAGCGAACTTGACAAAGTCCTCAGGCCTGACATTACTGCACTCGAAATGCTTGCACAGATCCACAAGCCAATCGTCAGCATCGGTTGCCTCAACGCAATTGCTGAAAGTCTTTGGCCCGTTAGCAAGGAACTGGTTGAGTGTAGCAAAGTGATTCTGATTGTTCCCTTGATTCCCTTGGTTGCCTTGATTGCGCTCTTGAAGAATTTGCATGATCAACTGTGTGTTTGCATTGGTTGCGGCCATCACAGCTTGCCATGCCTCCGGAGGAGGTGGAGGTGGTGGCGGATTGGGATTCGGAGTCGTGCGTGTTGGAGAAGCCATCCTGAAGAGGTTGACCTCCATTAGCACCTGATAGACAAATATTGAAGCTGAATCCAACGGAATGAAAATTGCAACATATAGTCTTCACATTCGAACAAAATGAACGAATGCATTCCTCTTGAAATGGTCACATATCCATAAATTGAGAAGCCACGTAGAATTAAGGTAGAGAAATAAATCAACAAGGTACGGATCAAGAACGAATAATCGGTAAGAAATCCCAATCTCAAACCAATATCCGTGGAAGAAGAACTAGAGCTACAAGAATTCCCACCTATGAAACTCCCGAACCTTTCCGGTTATGCAATCAGGTGTTGGGGATACAGGGGAAGCATAATATCTCACCCAAATCTAGCAAATCCTACATCCAGCTGTATCCATCCTTCAACACATAACCAAGAAACCTTCGGAAACCATCTACCTCAACCTTCGAAAAGCATCCATTATACAAGTTATGGCGATACTCCCGAACTCCCGCCCCAGTACTGGGTGGCGTCGAGGTTATCTCACCAACGAACTGCATAAAAGAGATTTTCGATGTCGGCGTACTAAACTCAGGTATTCCAGAATTGCAACGATAAAATTATGACGACAACACCTCAGAGCTCAACTCCCCGGGACACTTCCACAAAACCCCTGACAGGAGGCACCAAGACAATGTTCTCATCATAAAACCATCGGAACGATTCCAAGATACCCGCGTGATCCTAAAAAAAAATTTGTGAAATTTGAGAAGAGAAGAGTCAAAACTCTACGTCAGGATGCCTTACCAGAGCGATGAGGAGACTAGGAAGTAAAAAGAATTCCTAAACTCTCCGATATATAATTCCTAAATGACTCAAAACATTTTTCTAGACACAACTCGGCTGCTAAAAACGATCAAGCAATGGGGCTCCTAAGGTCGGGGAAGGCTCTGATTACCAAGTTGTAACACCCTCGATGCGACTATATCTCCCACGTGTCGAGGCACAACTTAGAGGCATAATCGCATTGAAGGCATATGTCGCAAGTTAGGCAATCTTCACAACATCCCATGTAATATGAATAATAAAGGGGAGATAACATAGTTGGCTTACACTCGCCACGTCAATCAAGTACATAAATAACATTACATCATACAAACACTCATGGCCCGACTACGGCGCCAAAATAAAAGATAACCCAACAAGCGACACGGTCCCAATCACCCCCAACTAGGCACCACAACTGATCATCAGGAAAGGAAACATAGTAGCGTTGAGAGTCCTCATCAGACTCCCACTTGAGCTCAAGCGCGTCTCCATGAGCGGAATCATCAGGCCCTGCAGCTGGTGTAATAGTAATCTATGAGCCACAGGGACTCAGCAATCTCGCACCCTCGTGATCAAGACTATTTAAGCTTATAGGTAAGACAAGGCAAATATGTGGAGCTGCAGCAAGCGACTAGCAAAATATGGTGGCTAACCTGTTCGCAAAAGAGAGCGAGAAGAGGAGGCAAAGGGCGAGTGAGAAACTAGAGAGCAACCTGCGCAAACATTACTCCAACACCGTGTCCGCTTCCCGGACTCCGCCGAGAAGAGGCCATCACGGTAACACACTCAGTTGATTCATTTTAATTAAGTTAAAGTCAAGTTATCTACAACTGGACATTAACAAATTCCCATCTGCCCATAACCGCGGGCATGGCTTTCGAAGCTTCAAATCCCTGCAAGGGAGTCCCAACTTATCCCATGACAAGCTCTCACGGTCAACGAAGGAATACACCTCCTCCCAAGACATTCCGATTAGACTCGGTATCTCTGTTACTCAAGACACTTCGACAGGTTAAAACAAGACCAGCAACATCGCCCGAATGTGCCGACAAATCCGGATAGGAGCTGCACATATCTCTTTTTCAGGGCACACTCAGATTGTCTTAGGTACGGGTAGGCCAGCCCAGAGTTGCCCCTGGTGGCCACCGGCAGCTGACAGGTGGACCAACACTCAGAGGAGCACTGGCCCGGGGGGGTTAAAATAAGATGACCCTCGGGCTCCGGAAACCCAAGGGAAAAAAAGGCTAGGTGGCAAATGGTAAAACCAAGGTTGGGCATTGCTGGAAAAGCTTTAATCAAGGCGAACTATCAAGGGGTTCCCATGATAACCCAACCGCGTAAGGAACGCAAAATCCGGGAACATAACACCGATATGACGGAAACTAGGGTGGCAAGAGTGGAACAAAACACTAGGCGAGAGGCCGAGCCTTCCACCCTGTACCAAGTGTATAGATGCATTAAGATAACATAGCAATATAATGATATCCCAACAAGTAATAAAGGTTCCAACAAGGAACGGCCTCCAATCTTCACCTGCAACTAGCAACGCTATAAGAGGGGCTGAGCAAAGCGGTAACATAGCCAGACAACGGTTTGCTTGGACAAGGTGGGTTAGAGGTTTGACATGACAATTTGGGAGTCTTGAAAACAAGTGGTAGGCATCGTAGCATTGGCATAGCAAAAGAGCGAGCAAACTAGCACAACAAAGATAGTAGTGATTTCAAGGGTATGATCATCTTGCCTGCACAGTTGTCAGAGTTTACTGGATCCTCGAAAGCAAACTCAATGGGCTCCTCGTAAGTGAACTCGTCTCCCGGCTCTACCCAAACAAGACAAACAAGCAACAAGGACACAATCAACCACGTGCAAGATCTCAAACAATTTGATGCAATGATGACATGCTATGCAGGATGCGATGCGGGATGCAAATGCAAGATTTGACAAGGAAAGCATGAACCTGGCCTCAACATGTAAATCCAAGTGCGCCACTGGAAAGATGAGATGAAATTGCTTGAAAACAATATAAAGAACGTCGGAATCGGAGTTACGGTTTGGAAATGGCAAGCGTTTCAAAAATGACACCGGTCTGCGATTTACAGCAAGTAGCCATCTAAATGCAATGAGATGAATAAGCTACAGCACCCAAACATGACAACAAAATACATGGCAGGGATGCATTCATGATGCTTAATAAAAGTCTAGCACTGAGCTACGGCCAATCCATCCATTAACAGGTTCAAACAAGCATGGCAAAAATGCATATGGCAAACAGATCTCAGACTTAGTGAAATTAACACTTGTCTGGAATTTCAGATCAGGTAGCTCTCTTCGGAGCAACAAAACTACATGCTAAAGGACCTGAACATGGCAAAGTAAAGCATGGCATGGAGCTACTCAAAGAGCTTAACAAAAGTGCCTTAGTGACCTTGAGCCAAAAGGGATCAGAAAATACAATTGCAAGCATGTGAACATAGAAAAAACATAATCAGATCACAGACTTTGTGAAAACTGGAGCATGCTGAAAACATAACTCAAGTAGGCATGTTTACGAGCTCGATGCACTCACCACAGGGCAAGTCATGATAAGCTAAGCATACATCTATCAAGAACACACAAAATGCAAGCTACACGTGGCAAGAACAATAGCATAGCATGCACGGATCAACTACAACATCATCGGCAAAATTTCAAACAAGTTGACAATCTGCCCAGATTCACAAAGTAGCAAAAGTAGAGCTTGATTGACTCAAGCTATGGTGCTCCATAATTGCAAACAAAGCCATGGATGGATAGAGCACTACAAGAGTAACAAAACATCCTTACTGATCATCCTCAAAAGAGGCACGGATCACTAGGAAACAACATGAAAATATGACAACATGAGATAAACAGCTCAAGGACTTAGTGGAATTGCTAAGTCCCTGAAAACAGAATTATCAAGTGCACCACTTTGCAAGCTTGTGCTAGTCACCACACACATCACAAAAATACATGGGTTGCACCTCTGGAAAGATGGCAAAACCCTTAACAAAACATATGTAGAGCATCAGGGCATAACATGCACACATTAATCATGGCAAAAATGACAAAAAGCTAAATGGAGCAGTAGATCTGACAATTAACTCAAGTAGCCCTCTTCTAACAGCATTTCGGGCATCAAGATGAACTCAAATGAAAATGATGCAATGGAATGAAATGATGTACTCTCTGAGATGAACATTTTGATATGTTATATGCATGAATCGAAGCTACGGATGCAAAGTTACGAGGCTATGAACAGGATCACTTGGATCTGGAATTTTGGGACTTAGAAGAAAAAAACAAACTCTCCGGAACAGATCTAGGTTTCGGCGGGCACGCGGCCCGAGGCAAGTCCGGTGAGCTTGACGGAGCGGCGGGGAGGCGAGGGGGAGGTCGCCCCGGCCTCTCCCGACCGGATCCGGCGGCGGGGAGGCGAGGCGGCGTGAGGAGGCGGCTGGGCGAGGCTCCGGTGGCGGCGGCCGGCGACGAGGCGGCGCGCAGGCGGCGAAGGCGGCGCAGGCGAGCGGCGTCGGGAGGAGAAGGGCGCGGGCGGCGCGGCGTCTGCGGGCCGCGGGGGCCCCGGCTGTGCCGCGTGGGCCTCGGGCGGTGGTGGCGGTGGCTTGCCACGTGGCAGGCGGCTAGAGGCCACGGTCAGCGGCGGACGAAATGCCCGATGCGGCGGACATGTCCGGGCGCGCGAGGTGGATTTTTTTAGGGTTTCGGGGGAGAAGGAGATCCGAATTTCGGGGGGTCTATTTATAGGCATAGAGGGAGCTAGGAGAGTCCAAATGAGGTGCGGTTTTCGGCCTCGTGATCGTGATCGAACGCTCTAGATGATGGAGCAGGTTTAGGCGGGTTTTGGGCCAAATTGGAGGGGTGTTGGGCTGCAACACGCACGAGGCCTTTTCGGTCCCTCGGTTAACCGTTGGAGTATCAAACGATGTCCAAATGGTACGAAACTTGACAGGCAGTCTACCGTTAGTAAACCAAGGCCGCTTGGCAAGTCTCGGTCCAATCCGGAAATGTTTAATCCCCACACACGAAAGAAAGGTAGAAAAGACCACTGGAGGAGAACGAAGCGCTGGAATGCAAAACGGACAACGGGGAAAAAGCTCGGATGCATGAGATGAACACGTATGCAAATGCAATGCACATGATGACATGATATGAGAAGCATGACAACGATAACGACACACAGAGAACCTGAGAAAATAAAATAACTTAACGCTGGAAAGGGCAAGAGTTGGAGTACAAATTGGGAAAGTTACATCCGGAGTGTTACATCGCAGTCGGCCGCTTCGAGGCTTGGAAGGCATCAGCGGCCCGGTCCGGCGCTGGGCGGGCGCTGGAGTTCGTCCGAGCTTGGTATCCTAGGCTGAACTTGGAGCAGTTGAGCACCTGGTGGCAGGAGGCTGGCGAGGAGCTGGAGGCGGTGCGGCCGGCTATCATCTAGCGCGCCTCGGTGATCACCGAGTACACCGATACCAGTGCATTTACTCCTAAGGTGGAGAACGCCAGCGTCGCTCAGCTGGACGAGTGGTTCGGGCTGAACCCGGCCGAAGGTGAGGACTCGGCGAAGGAGATTGCCTCCAGTGATGAGGGCGAAGGGGAAGAGGGAGAGGATGGTGAAGATGCTGCGCCGGACGGTGAAGCGACCAGCCCGCCTCAGCCTGATCATGCCTCCAGCAACGATGTCGAGACTCGCCAGCCAGCCACTCCTCGAGCCGGCAATGCCGACTCCACCAACCTGCCCAACTCGCCCATCGTTCCCCTGGCTTGATCCACCGTCCTTGCTTTCCTGTTTGTTACTCTTTTGAACAATCTTTAAATGTGCGTAGTTCCACCCACTGGGGGTGTATTTAGACTATGTTGAATGCTGACCTTTCGAAGGTCTTTTCTGTAAATATTATGCAGCTGTTTGGCTTCCGTTCACGTATGCTTTTCATCCTTTTGGTTTTTTCCTTTGCCGCCTTTTCTTAGCCGCCGCCTTCCCAGCCGGACATCTGCTCTGCAGTCTGTGGCTGGAGAAGGACTTGGTTGTTTTGGGAAGGCAAGTACTCGAGCTTTCTTAGATTGCAGCAACGTGAACGAGAAGCCGGCCAACCGACTGCTCTAGTAGCCGGCTGGCGGGGCGGGAGGCCGACTCGTGTTATATAAGTTCGTTGGTCCTTAGTCGTTTTTCATGTGGGCATCCTTTGCTGCCCTTGGCTCTTGCCAGTCGGACAGTATTCGAGCTATGACTTTTGGAAAGAGGGGGCTTGGGTGCCGGCACACTACCTGTCTGACTGCAGGCAGAACTTTATATATAACTTAAGGCGGCGAGTCCCCGGGCCGACTGGTCAGGCCTTGTGCCGGACGAAAAGACAAATGTAGTAACATATTCGTAGGCATGATACCCATTATCCATAGATAAAAAAGGGTAGTCCCCGAGTGCTCCTCGGGGGACCCTTTGTCTCGTACTTAGTACAAAAGTTAGTGTGATACATACTATTTTTAACTGTAAAATCTTCGGAGGAGATTGGTGTTCCATGGTCATTCCGACTCCTTGCCGGAATCATCTCTCTTGCGTGCCTTCGGCTTCTGCGCGTCGATTAGGTAGTAGGATTCATTGCCTAGAGCTCTGCTGATGACGAAGGGGCCCTCCCAAGGGGCCGAGAGCTTGTGCTGGTCGGCTGTTCGCTGGATCAGCCAGAGCACAAGATCACCCTCTTGGAAGGATCTTGGCTTGACTTTCCGGTTTTGGTAGCGGCGGAGACCCTGCTGATAGATGGCGGACCGGCTGAGGGCTAACAGCCGGCCCTCTTCCAGCAGGTCGACACCGTCTTCACGTGCTTCCTTGGCCTCAGCCTCCATGTACATGGTGACCCGAGGTGAGTCGAACTCGATGTTAGTTGGGATGACAGCCTTGGCACCATATACAAGGAAGAAAGGGGTAAAGCCGGTTGACTTGTTTGGGGTAATGCGCAAACTCCAGAGGACGGCCGACAAGTCGTCGAGCCAACAGCCGGCCGAACGCTCCAGTGGCACGACCCGTCGGGGCTTGATGCCGGAGAGGATGAGGCCGTTTGCTCGCTCGACCTGACCGTTTGACTGTGGGTGGGCGACGAATGCTAGGTCCAGCCGGATGCCATGTGTTGCGCAGAAACGTGCTAGTGCTCCTTTTGCAAAGTTTGTGCCATTGTCGGTGAAGATGCTATGCGGCACGCCGTACCGGGTTGTAATATATGCGATGAAAGTGACGGTAGTCGACCCATTCAGCTTCTTGATCGGCTTTGCTTCAATTCACTTGGTAAACTTGTCCACAGCAACGAGCAAATGTGTCATGCCGCCGCGTGCCATCTTGAATGGGCCTACCATGTCCAGCCCCCAGACGGCAAAGGGCCAGGTGAGGGGGATGGTCTTGAGTGCAGAAGCCGGCATGTGTTGCTTGGAGCTGAAAATTTGGCACCCTTTGCAGTGTTTGACTAGTTCCTTAGCGTCATCCAAAGCAGTCGGCCAGAAGAATCCATGGCAAAAATCTTTGGCGACGAGTGATCTTGAGGCTGCATGGTGGTCGCATTCGCCTTGGTGGATGTCCCTGAGGATTGCTACGCCCTTCTCTGGTTCAACGCAGCGCTGGGAGACTCCAGTGATGTTGCGCCTAACAAGCTCTCGGTTGAGGATTGTGTAAGATCCGGCTCGGCGTTGAACTTGTCTTGCCGAGATCTCGTCGGTTGGCAGCTCTTTGTTTACTAAAAAGTTGAGGATGGGCTGGGCCCATGATGGAGCTGTGACTTCTTCTATTGTCAGGACTGCCACTGTGATCAGGGCGGGTGGGCTGGGTGGTGAAGAGTTGGAGTCGGCCACCGCCTGTTGTGTCGATGCAGTCCCCAGGCCGGCTGCAGTAGCCCTCGGGCCGAGTTCCGAAGTCCCCGGGCCGAGTGCGACTACGGCAGTCCCCGGGCCACCCGTCGGAGTCCCCGCGCCGCCTGCTTGGTTTCCCAAGTCGGATCCGACTGCGTCGGGGTCCGTTGGCATGAAGATGGAATCAGATTCTGGAGATGGCTTGATAGACGGCTTGAGGAGGCGGTGGGGAGACACGCCAGCTAGTATAGCTTAACGGGTGGAGCCTACTCGTGCCAGGGCATCTGCTTGCATGTTTTCGGCACGTGGTACATGAAGGAACTCGCATCCTTCAAAATATCCACTGATTTGCTGAACGAGGAAACGATAGCTCGCCATGTTCGCGTCCTTGGTGTCCCAGTCGCCAGATGCCTGCTGGACCACCAAATCCGAGTTGCCATAGCACAGGATCCGGCGGATGCCGAGCTCTTTGGCTAGCCGGAGCCCGTGTATGAGCGCCTCGTACTCGGCCACATTGTTGGAGCCGGCAAAATGAATTTGCAATGTATACTTGAGCTTCTCTCCCTTGGGAGAGGTGAGGACAATGCCGGCTCCCAAGCCGGTGTGCATCTTGGACCCATCGAAGTGCATCCGCTAGTGAGTGGAGTCGGGGGCCAGTGGCAGGTATTGGGTTTCGGCCCAACCGACGAGGAAGTCAGCTAGTGCCTGGGACTTAATAGCGGTGCGGTGCTGGTAGAAGATCGCGTAGGGGGGCAGCTCAATGGCCCACTTCTCCACCCGGTCGGATGCATCCCGGCTGCCTATGATCTCGGCGAGCGGGGCAGCACACACGACCGTGATGGGGTGCTCTTGAAAATAGGGCTTGAGCTTCTTGGCAGCGAAGTACACACCGTAGCACATCTTCTAGTAGTGTGGGTAGTTCTGCTTCGAGGTGGATAATACTTTGCTTAAATAATACACCGACCTCTAGACCAGCTGAGCTCGGCCTTCTTCTGGGCGCTGGACTACGATAACTGTGCTGACTACCCGGCTAGTAGCGGCAATGTAAGGGAGCATGGGCTCTTTTTGAGTCGGTGCCGCCAAGAAAGGCGGCGTGGTCAGCATCTTCTTTAGCTCGTGGAAGGCTTGGTCCGCCTGGTCGTTCCACTCAAAATGAGCGGACTTCTTCATGAGTCGGTAGAGGGGGAGAGCTTTCTCCCTGAGCCGGCTGATGAAGCGGTTTAGGGAAGCCAAGCATCTGGTGAACTTCTGGATGTCCCGCAGCTTGGTGGGAATCTCCATTCTCTCTATGGCCTTGATCTTCATCGGGTTACACTCGATGCCGCGTTCGGAGACCAGGAAGCCTAGGAGCTGGCCGGCTGGTACTCCGAACACACATTTCTCGGGGTTGAGCTTGATTTGAAATCGGCGCAAGTTTTCAAATGTCTTTCTGAGGTCTTCCAGCAAGGTGTCGCGCTTCTCCGTCTTCACCACAATATCGTCTACATAGACGTGGGCATTTCTGCCGAGCTGCTTGAGGAGGCATTTCTGCATGCAACGCTGAAAAGTGGCACCGGCATTTCTCAAGCCGAATGTCGTAGTCAGGTAGAAGAAGGCTCCGAATGGTGTGATGAAGGCGGTTTTCAGGCGGTCAGCTGGATCCAACTTTATCTGGTGGTAACCTGAGTAAGCATCCAAGAAGCTCAACAGCTCGCATCCGGCTGTGGAGTCTATTACTTGATCAATCCTTGGCAAGGCGAAGGGATCTTTGGGGCAGGCTTTGTTGAGGCTGGTGTACTCTATAATGAAACCGGCTGCCAGAAGCCTAGCCCATTCAACTCATCTGCGGCCGCCTGGGCGGCGCGCAAGTTCTCGAGAGGCGTGGCGTAGACTGGGTGGTCTGGTCCCAGCATGTCGGCGATAGCCGCGCCGTGCTTCTTGACGATGCCGACGCGGCTCGGCCCGTCGGGAGGCGGCGCCGAAGGCGGCACGGTCGACCTCTTGCTGGTGAGCCTTGGTGAGGCGTCTCTTGGTGGCTAGCTTCTGGCCCACCGCAACGAGGGCGAGGCGGAGCGCCTCCAATGTCTTGGCGTCTGTGTCGGCCGGCATGGGGGCGGACAAGTCGTGCAGCACCGTCTGCAGGGCGTCGTGTGCGTTTTCACTAGAGGCGGCGCCGTGGCTGATGACTAGTACCTCGGTGATGGCACTGCTGCTGCTGTCGTCTCGAGGGAGAGGGTCGTTGATGATTACCACGTTGGTGGGGAAGGCGTCAAGTGATGTCGTGTCGGAATCGACAAGCATCGGGTCGGTGGAGCCAACTCGCCGGAGACGTGGAGTTGGTCGAGGAGGCTGACGAGGTGGCTTTCGGGGGCAGCCTGTGCCCGCGTCGGATGCGGGCTCATCGGAGATGCGAGCCTCGCCAAGAAGATCGGCGAGGCAGCTCGCAGCGCATGCGTCATCGACGCCTTGCAGCGCGTCGGGGCAAGCGCCATCAGGCGAGCCGGGCTGGCTACGCACGCTGGGGAGGAAAAGTGTTCCCATCCAGAGCAGGTCTCCGGATGACGGTGCACCTGGCCCCACGGTGGGCGCCAAATGTCGGGTGGTTGGTGCGACATATGCCACCGGGTGGCTTATCATTGTGGGATCCAATAAAACATCGCCCACGCCCTGCCTCCTCGGGTTCGCCACAAGAGGATATAAGTAGGGGGAGAGGAGGGGAGCGCCAGATGCTCGCGCGCTCTCCCTTGTTCTGCCCCTTCATTTTTCTTCCTCCTCTCTGCCACCACAGCCACCCGCCGCCGCTCGGCCTTCCCGCCAATCTCCTTGGCTTGCCGTTGCTTCGTCGTAGCAGGGTCGCGCGCCTTTCTTCCGCCGCATCTTTCTCATTGCCGCGTCGTTCCCACGGCGTTGTCGAGCTCCTGGGACGGCTCCAACGTCCACGACGACCTTGTCAACTTCCTCCGCCGAACGCGGCGGCTGCCGGGCGTGGATTTCATGCGGGCCCGCCTTGCACCAGAGAGGGAGATCTCGCCGGCACCGGAGGAGGACGAGCGGGTAATCTTCCGCTCGCACTGCCTGTGCGGCTTTGGCCTGCTGGCAAGCGGGTTCCTCCGCTCCTTCCTCGAATTTTATCATCTCTTATCTCCTTAATGAGGCACCTCCTTCGAGGGAGAGAGCCGGCCGGCTATTGGGAGCCGGCCGCACCCCAGGCCGACTGCCGAAAGCCTGGCCGCCTTTGGGGTCTCCCTGACTGAGGGGCCCCACCACCCATGGGTCGTACTGACCGCTCGCCGTGGGTGATGTCACGATCAGCATGGCAACAGTGCCGCACCGGACGGGTGATGGCCGCCCCGTACGACGCACTGTGGCCATGCATGCCCCAGAATTCGGGGGTGGCAGGCTTAACTGTAGCCACGCCCCGTCTTGTCGTCGTTATGTGGGTGCAGACTCTAAGGGCACGGTCTTGGCCGCCTGCTGAGGGGCCGGCTCCTGGGAGTCGGCCTTCTCATGGCTGGCTTCTTGGAGTCGGCCTTCTCGTGGTCTTGTTTCTCAAGGATTTCAGGGTTGTGCCACCTTTGCGCAGCCGACCTGAGAGGTAGCCGGCTGGGGGAAGGCGGCCCCATGTCTTGGACGCTTGGAGGCTCGATCGGCCTATAATTTTTCTTAAGTACCAGGGGAAGCCGGCTAGGCTACCCGTGGTCATTTATTCCGACAGTAGTCCCCGAAGCTGGTTGGGCTCCGAGGCAGAAAAAAGACGAGGAGCTCAGTCAGCTTCCTATCTTGAGGGGCCGAGAACTGGGAGCCGGCTTTGACTAGGCGTGCCATCTCTTAGGGATTTCGAAGCTTGAAGGCGGGTTCCAGTTGGCGCGCGAGTCAGGCTGCAAGCTGACCATTCGTCGCCTGCGCGCCATGTGGCACCCCGTGGCTGGAGGGGCCTGCCAGCCCACACGCGCGACGGGACGCCGCCGCAGTCCAGGGCCCGCCACTACAGGGCCTCGGCCCACGCACGGATCTTCTGCGGCCCAGATAGACCACGCGCCTCCCAGCGGTGGTTTCCGCATGCCGTGAAGGCACAATAATCGTGGGGCATGGGGGAGTGGGTGCAGTTAATCCCACGTCCCCCACGCCCTGCCTCCTCAGCTTCGCCGCACGAGGCTATAAGTAGGGGGAGAGGAGGGGAGCGCCAGATGCTCGCGCGCTCTCCCTCGTTCTACCCCTTCATTTTTCTTCCTCCTCTCCGCCACCACAGCTACCCGCCGCCGCTCGGCCTTCCCGCCAATCTCCTTGGCTTGTCGTTGCTTCGTCGTAGCAGGGTCGCGCGCCTTTCTTCTGCTGCACCTTTCTCATCGCTGCGCCGTTCCCATGGCGTTGTCGAGCTCCTAGGACGGCTCCAACATCCACGACGACCTTGTCAACTTCCTTCGCCGGACGCGGCGGCTGCCGGGCGCGGATTTCGTGCGGGCCCGCCTTGCGCCGGAGAGGGAGATCTCGCCGGCACCGGAGGAGGGCGAGCGGGTAATCTTCCGCTCGCACTGCCTGCGCGGCTTTGGCCTGCCGGCAAGCGGGTTCCTCCGCTCCTTCCTCGAATTTTATCATCTCTTATCTCCTTAATGAGGCACCTCCTTTGAGGGGGAGAGCCGGACGGCTATTGGGAGCCGGCCGCACCCCAGGCCGACTGCGGGAAGCCTGGCCGCCTTTGGGGTCTCCCTGACTGAGGGGCCCCGCCACCCACGGGTCATACTGACCGCTCGCTGTGGGTGATGTCACGATCAGTGTGGCAACAGTGCCGCGCCGGACGGGTGATGGCCGCCCCGTACGACGCACTGTGGCCATGCGTGCCCCGGAATTCGGGGGTGGCAGGCTTCACTGTAGCCACGCCCCGTCTTGTCGTCGTTATGTGGGTGCAGACTCTAAGGGCACGGTCTTGGCCACCTGCTGAGGGGCCGGCTCCTGGGAGTCGGCCTTCTCATGGCCGGCTTCTTGGAGTCGGCCTTCTCGTGGTCTTGTTTCTCAAGGATTTCAGGGCTGTGCCGCCTTTGCGCAGTGCTGGGGGAAGGCGGCCCCATGTCTTGGATGCTTGGAGGTTCGATCGGCCTATAATTTTTCTGAAGTACCAGGGGAAGCCGGCTAGGCTACCCGTGGTCATTTACTCCGACAATCACATATGGATTTGATGGTAAGATTTGTGTAAGTTGGATGTCATATTATTGCTCTAACATGGGGTCAAAGTTAGCCTCCAAAACGCATTTTATACCCTATATGGCTTGAGGGAGTACATGCATTGCCGAGGTTTCTCTTAATTCTTGCGTGCAACGTTTTTTTGAAGCTTGAAATGTGAACATGTGAATGGGAGGGACCACTACAACCCTTCCAAAAGAACTATATTACTAATGTTATCGTACTCCCTCCGTTCATCATCTCACATGCTCAGTTTTTTTCATTTGATAAGAGGCAAACCATGTGGGGCCTACCTTAGAGGCAAGGCTCTATACACTGGAGATGCTCTGTACGTATTACTTTTGATGTGTCCTGTCAACTCACAGACGAGGATAAACTTGTTTAGTACGCCATCTCGCCCACCCATGGGCGCGGTGGCTGGTAGGATGAGGTGAAGCTTGCTTACTAGTACACCTTACACCCGCTCCCTCGCCCACGCACGCGGTGGCTCGCAGGACGAGAAGAAAATTTTACTACTCCCGCCGTTTACTCCTCGTCCCTACCTTGGTTAGAGAGATTATCATATTGTGTGAAATATGTCTTTTAGTATAGTAGTAGAGTGGTATACATAGGAGTAGTACTACAGCAATTTCCTTGGAGTCCGCGGTGCAGCAAGCTACCCTAGGCTATGTTACTACTCCCTACTTTCTGGTTTATGGCTCAGTATCAAAATCTCTCCAACCAAGGTAGACGGTGAGTGGTTGAATTAATTTCGTAGTTTGCACAAGTAATTAGTACGCTCCTTTTTCTCAAGAAGTTATGTTTACCGAGGCATTAATTAGAACGAATGCATGCATGAATACTAAATTTCCATGAACTTCTACATGCATTGGTGAGTTTTCTCTTGACACTACATGCATCGGGTGATTTAATGCACCTCGAAATCCAAACATGTGATGGTACTAGTACTATTAGCTAGAATTGAGACTTATAAAATAGAAAAATGATTTCTTTTAGATGAGCCCTATAAATTGGAAAGGAGGGAGTAGTAAGTAGTACTACCTCCATAGTGGGTACGCACTCGTATAAAATCGAATTTCCCAAAACCAAGTCGCTCAACCTTTATTTGCTTGATTCCCTTCCTGCCTCGTTGCCTCGAACATACTATGCCAAACTCCCCTGCCCGCTGTGCGGGAAAAGACACGCCCTCGCCTTTTTTAGTCCAGGTTTGTATCGATCGATCGCGCGAAGCAGCAAAAACCAAGCCGTGTCTTGTACTCCTCCGCCGACGCTCATTTTCAAGAATTATGTACTTCCTCTCGCCGACATGTGGGAAATATAGCAACTGGGTCAACGTGTCATGCACAAAATAACAGTGCAGAACAGCAGGGGGGACGCACCCCATTTGTACTGCCCTAGTAGTAGTAATGAGCAATGAGATGTCAAATCACAATGCCACACCTTTCCAGAAGGACAAAGCAACCATTATTTCACACTTCGCTGATTCCGCTTCGCCATCATCTCCTTCAAGAAAACCATGTATTGCTTCTGCCATTGTTCTGCATCAAGAGGGACGCGCATCACCTTGGTACATCATGACACGCGGGACCACATGACAGGCCTTGCTCCCCCGCCCACCGCTCGGTAAAATCACCTCATTTTTACTACTTCCTCTGTATCGGTTTACAGGGCATGCACGTCGTTCTAGGTTGAGAATTTAGGTAGCTATATATTTGATGAACAGAGTATATGTTTAGAAACTACATCCGCTTAAGAATCTAATGATATACTTTTTGTGATATAGTAACTCATATTTAGTTAGTCAAATGGATGACCTAAACTACATTCACGCCCTATAAACCGAGATGGAAGGAGTAGTATCTTTTAAGATCAATGTAGTCGGGATTCACCAAGGAGAAAAACAAAGTGGTAGGCTGCTCCTGTTGTGTTGGCGTAGCAACTCAAGTAGGGTCGGTCCGCACACGAAATGGAAACACACTTAAAAGGACCCCTTTGTTCCATGTGCGATGCACCAAATTACAGTTTGGAGCAGCAGTTGGACTTCGAGGTACCCCGGTCGTAGCACCGTAGTAGTAGTAAATGAGCAATGATGGGTCAAATCACAAAGCCCCACCTTCCTTGCATTAAGTTGGATGGACGAAGCAACCATCCTTTCACTCTAGAGCGGAAGAGCATAAAGAAAAGAGAAAACCAATGATGTGTGCGACAGCTACCTAGGGCACCCTAGGGTAGGAGCCTCCGCTACAAATCCTTTTTTTGAAAGTGCCTCCACTACAAATCCGCTTCTCCCTCGTTCTCATGAATAAAACTGATGATGCGTGTGGTGGTAGGGTTTGTAGGAGTACTACAGCGTGCGGGGCCACGTCGTAGTAAACGGGAGAGGGATTTAGTTCGAGTCGATGCCTTAATGTGTGAGTTGCTTGGTTTTACAGGAATGAGGCAGCATCTTGGGTTCGGGGACCAGTGGAGATATATGTTATAAAAATTTTGGATGTAGGTTCGACCGAAAGGCAATGATGCATGGGCCCTGCATTTTGATATACCCGCGGCCGTGTGAAATTTGCTACTCTACTCAAAATAATGCATAAAAGTTCGTCCAAAAACATCCATAACTAATAGGAAGTGAATGTATGCTTAAAATGAAAATATAATACTCCATCCGTCTAGTTGTATAAGTCATCTTAGGTTTTTTGCTAGCTAATAGCATTTCGTGCAATGAATTAACCACTGCATGTCATGTTTGTCAGCCGGCAGGAGCCAAAGTGTTGACATTTTATTGTATAAAGACCCGCGTGTTAACTTATGAATCTATGTAAAATTCATTACTAGTTGTAGTATTTCGATAATAGAGATCAGGTTGGCGGCTTGGCGGCCCGGCGTGCCAAACAAGATGGAGTTTCTAGATGGTCTTCGGAGTTGAGCCGACCTGGAAGAACATCCATGAAGGAGCCATACTATTTCACAATATATGTTTTACTTGTGATTGTTATGCTTCTTTGTTTCTATGAATGTTAGAATGGTAGAAAGATCCCTCATGAATATCAAGTAAATTGCCATTCCTGATGTTGCACCTTCGCACGTCAAGTATGTCTAGTAGTGGCCTCATAAAATTGGGGTGCTGCTAAGTGTCCTTGAACGGAAGGGTTCGTGTCGGACACGGGCATGCTCTGCATTAGGTTAACTTGACACGGCTATCAAAACGGTTTTGGGCCTTGTGGCAAAAGAGGTCGGGAGCCGGGGTATGAGATACCTACCCGACCGACAGGAGTCGTATAGAGATACGATTAGTAAGGAGTTGCTTACCGGATATGCATGTAGTCTAGCAGTGATGCTAAACGTCACTAGTCACATGTGCTAGTCGGATCCTGAATCACTGAGAGTTTGCGGAGGGATGTTGACTTCAGTGGGAGTATTTCTGTTTAAGGCTAAAATTACTCTACATAAACACATTGCTTAGGGATTGCATATTTTTCTGTTGTAGATCAATGGCACCACCTGCTCAACCCAACTTTGTATTGAAATCAATTCTGGAAAAGGATAAACTGAATGGAACAAACTTTACTACCTGGTATAGAAATTTGAGAATTGTTCTCAAGCATGATAAAAAGGAACATGTTCTAGAGGATACGCTTCCAGAGGAACATGCCGATGATGCTACTACCACAACCAAGAATGCCTAGCAGAAACTCGTTGATGAATCAAACGAGATCAGCTGCCTCATGCTGGCTTGTATGGAGCCCGATTTGCAGCAGCATTTCAAAGACGTTGGGGCTTTCGATATGATCGAGAGTCTCAATATCATGTTTCAGGTGCAGGCTAGGACTGAAAGGTTCAACGTCTAGCGATCCTTGATGGATTGTAAGCTGGAGGAAGGTGATCCACTAAGCCCGCATGTGATCAAGATGATCGGATATGTGCAAGCTTTGGATCAGTTGGGCTTTCCGCTCTTGGATGAGCTGGCTACTGATGTAGTTCTGAGTTCTCTTCCGCCTAGCTATGGGACATTCATCTCGAACTATCATATGCATGGCATGGATAAGAAGCTCACTGAATTGCATGGGATGCTCAAAGTGGTAGAGCAGGACATTAAGAAAGGCACGCATCAAGTGTTGATGGTGCAGAAATCGGCTAAGTTCAAGAAGAGTTGGTCCAAGAAAAAGGCTAAGGCAAAGGTCACGGAGACGGTAACCTCCGCTGCTGCGCCGAAGTCTGGACCGGACTCAAAGACCATTTGCTATCATTGTAAGGAAACTGGTCACTGGAAGAGGAACTATAGCAAGTGGCTTGCAGAGCATGGCAAGAAGGCCGGGAATGCTGCTTCAGGCAAAGGTACACTTGTTGCATATGTTATAGACATTTACCTTGCTGACATGCCTAGTAGCTCTTGGGTATTTGATACCAGATCGGTTGTTCAAATTTGCAACTCGATACAGGGGCTGGTAAGAACTAGGCATGTGGCACAAGGGGAGATTAACATCAGGGTCGGCAACAAAGCAAGAGTTGCTGCGTTGGAAGTCGGCACGATGTAGCTCCAGCTTCCTTCTGGATTTATTTTGGAATTAAATAATTGTTATTAAATTCCTGCACTTAGTTGGAACATTATTTCTACCACATGCCTGATGAGTTAGGGTTATGAATTCAATTTAAAGGCCAATTTGATGTTCGATTTATTTGAATGGGATGTTCCACGGCTATGCACCCATTGTTGATGGGTTATTTATATTGAATCTAGAACAGGAACCGGTCTATAACGTGAATGTCAAGAGGCATAAGCCTAATGAGATAAATCCCACATACTTCTGGCATTGCCGACTTGGACACATTAGTCTGAAACGCATGAAGAAGCTCCATGATGATGGACTCCTAACTTCGTTCGACTTTGGGTCGTTCGAGACATGAGAATCATGCTTGCTCAGCAAGATGACTAAGTCTCCTTTTGCAAAGAGTTGCGAGAGGGTATCCAAGCTATTGGAACTTATACATAGTGATGTGTGTGGTCCAATGAGCACAACTACCAGAGGTGGCTATCAGTACTTTGTAACTTTTACCGACGACTTGAGTAGATATGGATATATCTATTTGATGAGGCACAAGTCAGAAACTTTTGAAAAGTTCAAAGAGTTTCAGAACAAGGTTGAGCATCAGCTCGGCAAGACTATAAAGTTTCTACAATCTGATCATGGAGGTGAGTACATGAGCCAGGAGTTTGATGATCATCTGATAAGCCGAGGTATAGTACCTTAGCTCACACCTCCGGGTATGCCACAGAGAAATGGCGAGTCGAAACAGAGGAATAGGACCTTGTTGGACATGGTCCGGTCTATGATGAGCAATTCGGATTTACCCTTGTCATTCTGAGGATACGCTCTAGAAACTGCAGCTTTCACACTTAATAGGGTACCATCAAAATCCGTAGACAAGACACCACATGAGATGTGGACCGGGATGAGTCCTAGTTTGTCTTTTCTAAAGATTTGGGGTTGTGAAGCATTTGTCAAGAAACTTATGCCAGATAAGCTTACACCCAAGTCGGATAAATGCATATTCGTGGGATATCCGAGGGAAACCTTGGGATATATCTTCTACAACCGGGAAGAGAACAAAGTGTTTGTTGCTCGGAACGGGGTTTTCCTTGAGAAAGAGTTTCTCAGTCGGGAGGCTAGTGGGAGGACGGTCCGACTTGAAGAAATTCGAGGACCACTTGGGGAAGGCTCGGCTGGTGATGAGATCATACCGGAGTCACCCAGGGAACCCGTAGTGGAAGCGGCACCAAAACCAAGGAGGTCGGAAAGATTGGGCAGAGTGCGTGATGTATTGTTGCTAGAAAGTGATCAGCCGGCCACGTATGCGGAAGCGATGGTGAGCCCAGATTCGGAGGCATGGCTGGAGGCCATGAGATCCGAGTTAAAGTCCATGGATGAGAATAAAGTTTGGGACTTGGTTGATCCGCCGCTTGGCGTAACAGCCATTGGTTGCAAATGGGTCTTTAAGAAGAAAACCGATGTGGATGGAAATGTTCTGATCCACAAAGCTCGGCCTTTTGCTAAGGGTTATGGACAAGTTCAAGGAATTGACTACGACGAGATTTACTCACCGGTAGCGATGCTGAAGTCGGTGAGGATCGCACTAGCTATAGCTGCATATTTCGATTATGAGATATGGCAGATAGATGTCAAGACGGCTTTCCTTCATGGAAATTTAACTGAGGACGTGTATATGATATAGCCTGAGGGTTTTGTCGATCCGACTAGCACTAGTAAGGTATGCAAGCTCAAGAGATCTGATACGTCTCCAACGTATCTATAATTTTTGATTGCTCCATGCTATATTATCTACTGATTTGGACATTATTGGGCTTTATTATCCACTTTTATATTATTTTTGGGACTAACTTATTAACCGAAGGCTCAACCCAGAATTGCTATTTTTTGCCTGTTTTAGGGTTTCGAAGAAAAGGAATATCAAACGGAGTCTAAACGGAATGAAACCTTCGGGAACGTGATTTTCTCACCGAATACAACTTAGGAGACTTGGACCCTGTGTCAAGCCAATTAACAGGAGGCCACGAGGTAGGGGGGCATGCCTGCCCCCCCCAGGCGTGCCCTCCACCCTCGTGGGGCCCCTGTTGCTCCACCAACGTACTTCTTCCTCCTATATATATCCACGTACCCCCAAACGATCAGAGACGGAGCCAAAAATGTAATTCCACCACCACAACTTTCTGTATCCACGAGATCCCATCTTGGGGCCTGTTCCGGAGCTCCTCCAGAGGGGGCATCGATCACGGAGGGCTTCTATATCATCATCCAAGCCCCTCTGATGAAGTGTGAGTAGTTTACTTCAGACCTACGGGTCCATAGTTAGTAGCTAGATGGCTTCTTCTCTCTTTTTGGATCTCAATACAATGTTCTCCCCCTCTCTCGTGGAGATCTATTCGATGTAATTTTCTATTTGCGGTGTGTTTGTTGAGACCGATGAATTGTGGGTTTATGATCCAGTCTATCTATGAATACTATTTGAATCTTCCATGAATTCTTTTATGTATGATTGGTTATCTTTGCAAGTCTCTTCGAATTATCAGTTTGGTTTGGCCCACTAGATTGGTTTTTCTTGCCATGGTAGAAGTTCTTAGCTTTGGGTTCGATCTTGCGGTGTCCTTTCCCAGTGATAGAAGGGGCAGCAAGGCACGTATTGTATTGTTGCCATCGAGGATAACAAGATGGGGTTTTTTATCATATTGCATGAAACTATCCCTCTACATCATGTCATCTTGCTTAAGGCGTTACTCTATTTTTAACTTAATACTCTAGATGCATGCTGGATAGAGGTCGATGAGTGGAGTAATAATAGTAGATGCAGGCAGGAGTCGGTGTACTTGTCTCGGACGTGATGCCTATATACATGATCATACCTAGATATTCTCATAACTATGGTCAATTATGTCAATTGCTCAACAGTAATTTGTTCACCCACCGTAGAATACTTATGCTCTTGAGAGAAGCCACTAGTGGAACCTATGGCCCCCAGGTCTCTTTCTCATTATATCAATCTTCATAACTTTATTATTGCTTTGCTTTTTTACTTTGCCTTTTACTTTTCACTTTGCATCTCTATACCAAAAATATTATTTATAATCTCTATCAGATCTCACTTTCGTAAGTGACCGTGAAGGGATTGACAACCCCTAAGCGCGTTGGTTGCGTTGACCTATTGTTTTTGTGTTGGTATGTAACATCCCAAATTTTCAATTTGGAATGTTATACATTAGGTCATCATGCATATCATATTTTTTCTCGCATTTTCCGATCCTAGAAAATTTCACGCAACTCAAGGACCCTCGGAGAGAGTTGGAAGTTTCATTATTTTCATATTTGAGTTCTCTCAAATTTGAAAAGAGGATCATTTGATTTATTTATTTTATCTTCAATTATTTTCCAGTGTCAACAATAAGGAGAGAGGGAATAATATGACTTTCCCAAATTTAGGAAAAAATGAAGATTTAATAAATAAATCCATTTTGGTTTTTGCCGGAGTTTTATTTGCGTTTTATTTGCCTTAGGGAAAATGCGTGTTTAAAAAATTGCATTTTAGGCCCCGAGTAAAGTTTATTTTGTTCGACTCATTTTTAGGAGTCGGGGAAAGTTTACTTTATTAATTTTGGAGTTCGTTTAGATTTTTTTTATTTTTCTCTGCGCGCGAGACCGTTTAAAAAAAAAAACTGCAGCGCCTTGGGCCAAAGGCCCAAGCTGCTAGCCGCCGGCCGGCCAAGGCCAAGGCCACCGCGCGCGCACGCACCAGGCGCAAGGCGCCAGGGAGCCACTCCTTTTCCTTATCCTAGTAGGATTCATCTACTTTCCTTTTTTTTCTAGATCTTTTCCCTCTTTTGTTTCCTAATCCTAGTCTATTTCTTGTCCCCTACCCCAAGCAAAACCCTCCCCTCCCCAATATAAATACCCAAGCACCCCCCCCTCTAAACCATCAAACCAACACCTCTCCTCTCCTCCGCCCCTCACCGCGCCGCCCCACACCCGCGCCACCCAACGCCGCCCCACACCCGCGCCGCCGCCGCACCTTGCACACGCCGCCGCCGCCTTACGCCGCCGTCGGAGCCCCTCGCTCTTCGAGGTACTAGCCCCGCGCCGCGTCACCTTTTCTTTTCTCGGATCGTTTTCTTCTAATCGTTCCGATTCTTTTCTTCTCTAAACCGTTCTGGTTTTCTAGATCAGTTTTTCGTTCGGTTTTTTTTTCCGAAACCCTAGATCGGATTCGTTTTCTTTTCCGATTTAGTTGCTTTGGACCGTTCGCCGGACCGTTCGTCCTGACGAACGTGATCACCGGATTCTTCTAGGTTAATGAACGTCCGTTCGTTTAACCGTTCGTCGTTCTCTTTTCTCGTCGGATTTATTCCGCGATTCTTCCGATCGTGATTTCAGATCCGATCTTCTTTCTAGTCTATCTTCTTGCTCGTTTATCGGAATCAGGTGATTCAAGCGCCTGGAGTTTCGCCTCGAAACCGCCGTTCCGTCTAATCAACTTGAACAAGCTTTTGCTACAGTAAAATTTTGACCTAGTTTCCACTTGCTAGAACCGAGTTGTTTTCTTCCGCCGTTTGTTTTTCGTTTTTTCTTTTGCAACCAGGGTTCTTAAGTTGAACTCTCTGGTTAGATCTTTTATTCGAGATTTCCCTGTGCATTAGATGAGTACTTATTGTATGCTTGTTGTTTGTCTGCGATAGATTACCCGGATTGCGCCGCTTGTTACTTCGAAACCCTAGGACTCGCGGATCATCAGCAAGGCAAGTAACACTTGATCATATCTTTTCTACAACCCATGTTTTATTGCATTAGATCAAACCCTCAAACACTTGCATTGTTTAGGATCTAAATTAAATTGTGGGATTGGGAAGTAGAATTGAGGTAGTACCTATTACCTGTTACTTATGAAACCTTGGGAGTTACTTCTACGTTTGCTTATTATGCTATGCTATGCTAGTAGACGTGGATTGGGTGAGTGATATCCATGACAGATGTGAGATTGATAATTTTAATGGTTTATCTAAGGTGGCAACTTAAACACACATCTGGGTGGATTGAGGCACCTGATGTCTATCAGGACTTGCCTGTTTTTTTTCGGACCGCCACCCAGGCTCAAAGGGATCATAAGATAATTCATACTAGTAACTTACGTGTGCAGCCACAAGCCATTATGGGCTCTGGCATAGTTGACTAAGTTGTGCGAACTCTTATAGTGGTGGACTAGCAGATGTAGGGGATGTAGGTGTACCGGTCCACCCATCGTAAGGTGCTAGCGCTTCTGAAAGACTATGTCTCGGTCATCCGTCTTCTCAAACACCATGTAGTGCGAGAAACCAAACGGAGGCGATCGAGTCTTGTGGGGAAAAGTGCGCAAACCTCTGCAGAGTAACAAACTAATCATGATTAGCCGTGTCCCCGGTTATGGACAACTTGAGTATCTAGTACTTGAATATCATTGTGAATCTCAACATGTTACCTCTAATAAAAGCTATTGGGTTTTAATGAGTACTTTTAATTGGGATTGAGGATGCTGTCAACCATTCTCAATGTTTAACAACCACCATGATAGTTAAACAAAATTATTCCTTTGATGTAGGGAAAAATTGGCTTTTCGCAAAACTGTAACCATAGAGCCTTACCACCAGCCATAATGCATGTAGTATAGGCTTACTGTTTCATTACTCTCTATGTGTTACTTTGCCAGCATATTCCATGTGCTGACCCGTTTTCGGGCTGCAACGTTAATGTTGCAGACTTTTCAGACGACGATTGAGGTGCGTTTAGGTCGTGGTTCTATACTCAGTGATGCCGATGGAGTTGATGGACTCACTTATCTTCCAAGCCTTCCGCTGTTATCGTTATTAGATGGCCTTAAGCCATATTTATTGTAATAAGTTCTTTTGAGCCATCGATGTAATAAGAGTGTGATTGCAACTCTGCTATAAAACCTCGATGTACTGTGTGGTGTCAGCATTACTGATCCAGGGATGACATCGTAGCACAGTAGACGTGATCCATTCGGGTCAGGTCGCTACAGAGATGGTATCAGAGCACACGCTGACTGTAGGACACGACCACTAAGTTAAAGCCATAGATCACTACTCTCCTCTCATTTTCTAACTCCTCATCTATTCTACTCTTTAGGATGAAGGACGCGAAGATCAAGTACACCCAACCGGATGAAGGCACACCATTTGGATTTCACTTGAAGGAAGTTACCAAGTACCTGAACATTGGACTACCAAGTTTCACCGGGACTTTCAACGCCACTCTGCCTGAAGAGGAGCGCTGGAAGATTCACGCTCACGTTCCAGGAAGGACATTCGCCCCAATCACGAAGCCCATAGATAGTGTTTTCAGTGCACCAACTTGGAGTCTAGGAAAGAGCATGGCAGCTCATATCACCATGGGACGCATTGGAGAAGTTTATCAAGAAGACCTCAAGGACACCATCTACCAGATTTGCGGACGCCGAGACGACAAATGGGACATAGTCAGCCCCAAGAAGGATAGATCCATTGCAGCTTTTATCCAGGAGTTAAACCAGCACATACGACGCCATGAGAACCAGATGTGCAATGATATGGTAGAGTTGAAGAATGCGAAGGCAAGGATCATCGAGCTAGAAGGAGAGATGAAGTCTACACGCAAGGACTACATGGACGAGATCGTAGCTCTAGCAAGACACAATAACGATCTTAAGTATGAGATTGAAGAACTCAAGAAGAAATTGGAGCTCAAGAATGAAGACAAGTACGTCGCATGTCCAGACGACTACATCATCCTCGACGACACTGATTCGGATCCAAGTGAACCCGACTTCGAAGACGAAGCTGGAGCAGACATCATGGAATCTTCCACCGGTTCAAATTTCTAGATGACCACCACATATTAGCAGTATTTCCCCCATGTAAACATTATAGTACACGCACTTGCGATAGTTAGATCGTTGTAAGCCTTGTTTGATTGAATGGAGTGATTTTGTGTGCATTTGCTCATGTGCATTTGGGTAGTGATTCCCCTTAGACCTCATTCTATTCTAAATTTCTCTTCTTTTCTAAACCCATCAGATGCCTCCAAGACGTGACCCCGAATTCGTTTTCCCGCCAGAGATCACCCAACTGATCCAGCAGCAGAACACCCTGATTCAAACATTGGTGCAGAACCAGGGCAACAACAACAACAACCCACCACCACCACCTGCGGATCATTTGACTCGTTTCCTTAGACTAAATCCGCCGGTGTACTCCAGTAGCACCGAGCCGATTGTAGCAGATGATTGGCTCCGCAAGATAGGAAGGGAGTTGACCACTGCAGGATGCACAGATGGAGAAAGAGTGAAGTTTGCAGCACATCAGCTTGAAGGACCCGCAGCCGCATGGTGGGAGAATTTCACAGCCACTTACCCGGTAGACACTGTCACATGGGATCAATTTCAGCAAGCTTTTCGCACTACCCATGTTTCAGCAGGAGCCATGGCCATGAAGAAGCGTGAGTTTCGCAACTTACGCCAAGGAGGAAGGACTGTTGGCCAGTATGTGGAGGAGTTTAGTAAGCTAGCCCGTTATGCCCCAGATGACGTTGCTACAGATGCGGCTAAGCAGGAGAAGTTTCTGGAAGGACTGAATGATGAACTAAGCATGCAGTTGATGGTAGCAAATTTCAACAACTACCAGGAGTTGGTAGATCGTGCCATCATGATTGAAGGAAAGCAACAGCAGATTGAGAACCGTAAGAGGAAGTATGGACAGGGGAAGTATAACTCTGGAGCCCAGCAGAAGCCCCGTTTTACCCCTAAACCGGGATTTAAGTTTCAGCACACCCATGGAGGAGGTAGCTCGCACAACCATAATGGCCACAAGAATGGTAATGGGAATGGAGGAAGTAACGGCCAGAACCGAACAACCCCATCAACCCCAACCAAGAGAGACCTGAGTCAAGTCACCTGTTTCAAGTGTTCGAAGACCGGACATTATGCCAATGAATGTCCTGAAGGCCAGAATGGAAATGGCAATGGAAGCTCTGGGAAGAAGCCCAACCCTTTCAATAGGGGACAGGTGAACCACATTGATGTGGAGGAGATTGAAGATCAGCCCGATGCAGTAATCGGTAAGTTTTTGGTTAAGTCATTTACTGCACTCGTTCTTTTTGATACTGGTGCATCGCATTCATACATATCAAGGGGATTTGTGGAAAAGTATAGCCTGCCCACTAGGATTCTTAAAACACCTATGCTAGTAAGCTCGCCAGGAGCAGAATACATGGCCAGACAAGGATGTTTTCAAGTACCATTGAGTATAGGAAGGCATGTATTCCCAACGGATTTAATTATTCTGGAATCCCAAGGTCTGGATGTGATCCTTGGTATGGATTGGCTGTCGATGTATGGAGGAAACATCGATTGCGCCAGTAAGACAATTTTGCTTACCACACCAGAAGGAAGAAGGATCAAGTATGTATCCCGGCATGTGCCAAACAGGACACAAGTGAATTGCTTATCAGGAGTTGTGCAGGAAGAAGTACCAGTGGTGAAGGATTTTCCTGATGTATTTCCTGAGGAATTACCAGGCATGCCACCGGATAGAGACATTGAGTTTTTGATTGAGTTATTGCCAGGTACAGGCCCAATATCGAAGCGACCGTACAGGATGCCAGCAAAGGATTTGGTGGAAATTAAGAATCAGATTAAGGAGTTATTGGATAAAGGTTATATACGCCCAAGCTCTTCACCTTGGGGATCACCCGTTTTGTTAGTGGAGAAGAAGGATGGATCTTTGAGAATGGTTGTTGATTATCGTGAATTGAATGCGGTAACAATCAAGAACAAGTACCCACTACCAATGATAAATGATCTGTTTGATCGTTTGCAAGGATCCAAAGTGTTTTCCAAGATCGACTTGCGATCAGGGTACCATCAGTTGAAGATTCGGGAGCAAGACATACCCAAGACTGCATTTACCACGAGATATGGACTATACGAGTATACCGTTATGTCATTTGGATTGACTAACGCACCAGCTTATTTTATGAACCTGATGAACAAAGTGTTTATGGAGTTTTTGGATAAGTTCGTCGTAGTGTTCATTGATGACATCCTAGTTTATTCAAAGAATGAAGAGGAGCATAAGGAACATTTGCGTTTGGTTTTGGAGAAATTAAGGGAACATCAGTTATACGCCAAGTTCAGCAAATGTGAGTTTTGGCTAAAGGAAGTTGGATTTCTCGGACACGTTATATCCGGAGAAGGTATAGCAGTTGACCCCACAAAGGTTGAGACCGTAACTAATTGGGAAGCACCAACGACAGTTGGAGAGATTCGGAGTTTTCTTGGACTCGCAGGATACTACCGAAGATTCATTGAGAATTTCTCAAGGATTGCTAAGCCTATGACTGAGTTGTTGAAAAAGGATAACAAATTCATATGGACTGAGGACTGTGAGGCAAGTTTTCAGGAGTTGAAGAAAAGATTGGTTACCTCACCAGTTTTGATATTGCCAGATCAGACTAAGGATTACGAGGTGTATTGCGACGCTTCACGTCGAGGACTTGGAGTAGTGCTTATGCAGGAAGGAAGAGTTGTTTCGTATGCTTCACGACAACTTAAGCCCCATGAGTTGAATTATGCCACTCATGATTTGGAGTTAGCAGCCGTTGTGCATGCCCTGAAGACGTGGAGACATTTTCTCATTGGAAATCATTGTGAAGTATATACGGATCACAAGAGTTTGAAGTACATCTTCACACAGAAGGAATTGAATCTCAGACAAAGGAGATGGTTAGAACTTATCAAGGATTATGATATGAGATTGCATTATCACCCCGGAAAGGCTAATGTCGTAGCAGACGCATTGAGCCGTAAGAGCCACGTCAATACCCTAATGATGGGAGGAATACCCAATGAGTTAGCCGAGGACCTTCGAGAGCTATGTTTGGAAATAGTTCCGAGAGGCTATGTAGCAACATTGGAGATTCAGTCGACACTGATGGACAAAATCAGAGAAGCCCAAAAGGCAGATAAGGAAGTTGCCTCTATAAAGGAGAAAATGGGCAAAGGAAAGGCTAAAGGATTTCGTGAGGATGAACACGATACCCTATGGTTTGAAGACTGTGTTTATGTGCCCAATAACCCAGAAATCAGGAAGTTGATTTTACAAGAAGCCCATGATTCACCCTATTCGATTCACCCAGGAAATACCAAGATGTATTTGGATTTGAAGAACACTTTCTGGTGGACCGGAATGAAGAAGGATATTGCGGAGTATGTAGCTATTTGCGATGTATGTCAGAGAGTAAAGGCAGAACATCAGAAGCCAGCAGGATTGTTACAACCGTTGCCGATACCCGAATGGAAGTGGGATAAACTAGGCATGGATTTCATCACAGGTTTGCCAAAGACCCGTTCAGGATATGACTCGATTTGGGTTATAGTCGACCGTTTAACAAAGGTAGCTCATTTCATTCCAGTCAAGACTACCTATAGCAGTGCTAAGTTGGCAAAGATATACATGACCAGAATTGTGTGTTTACACGGAGTTCCGAGGAGCATCGTATCAGATAGAGGAACCCAGTTTACCTCGAAATTTTGGAACCAGTTGCACGAGACATTGGGAACTAGATTGGAATTCAGTACAGCTTTCCACCCACAGACCGATGGACAGACTGAGAGAGTCAATCAGATTTTGGAAGATATGCTGAGAGCTTGTGCACTAGATTACGGATCAAGCTGGGACGAAAACTTACCGTATGCGGAGTTTTCTTATAACAATAGTTACCAAACCAGTTTGAAGATGGCCCCTTTCGAAGCTTTATACGGAAGGAGGTGCAGGACACCGTTATCATGGAACGAAGTTGGAGACCGTCAATTCTTTGGACCAGATTTGATTAAGGAGTCTGAACAGAAGGTTAAGTTGATTCGAGACAGGCTCAAGGTAGCCCAGTCCAGACAGAAGAGCTATGCCGATTCAAAGCGCAAAGCGATTGAGTATGAAGTTGGAGACAGAGTATATCTCAGAGTATCCCCGCTTCGAGGAGTTAAGCGTTTTGGAGTTAAAGGAAAGTTAGCACCCCGTTTCGTTGGACCGTATAAGATTTTGCAACGTATGGGAGAAGTTGCTTATAAGTTGGAATTGCCAGAAGGACTGTCAGGAGTTCATGATGTATTCCATGTTTCTCAGTTGAAGAAATGCCACCCAGAGATAGCAGAGGTACCGTTAAGAGACACAGTGCCACTGGAAGCAATTCAGTTGAAGGATGACTTGACATATGAGGAAAAACCTGTTAAGATTCTCGATTATGCCAGCAGAGTTACCCGTAGCAAAGTTATCAAGTTTTGTAAAGTTCAGTGGAGCCACCACACTGAGGATGAAGCCACCTGGGAAAGAGAGGAAGTTTTGCTCAAGGACCACCCTCACCTATTTTCTAGCCAACCCGAATCTCGAGGGCGAGATTCATCTTAAGGGGGTAGGTTTGTAACATCCCAAATTTTCAATTTGGAATGTTATACATTAGGTCATCATGCATATCATATTTTTTCTCGCATTTTCCGATCCTAGAAAATTTCACGCAACTCAAGGACCCTCGGAGAGAGTTGGAAGTTTCATTATTTTCATATTTGAGTTCTCTCAAATTTGAAAAGAGGATCATTTGATTTATCTATTTTATCTTCAATTATTTTCCAGTGTCAACAATAAGGAGAGAGGGAATAATATGACTTTCCCAAATTTAGGAAAAAATGAAGATTTAATAAATAAATCCATTTTGGTTTTTGCCGGAGTTTTATTTGCGTTTTATTTGCCTTAGGGAAAAATGCGTGTTTAAAAAAAATTGCATTTTAGGCCCCGAGTAAAGTTTATTTTGTTCGACTCATTTTTAGGAGTCGGGGAAAGTTTACTTTATTAATTTTGGAGTTCGTTTAGATTTTTTTTATTTCTCTGCGCGCGAGACCGTTTAAAAAAAAAACTGCAGCGCCTTGGGCCAAAGGCCCAAGCTGCTAGCCGCCGGCCGGCCAAGGCCAAGGCCACCGCGCGCGCACGCACCAGGCGCAAGGCGCCAGGGAGCCACTCCTTTTCCTTATCCTAGTAGGATTCATCTACTTTCGTTTTTTTCTAGATCTTTTCCCTCTTTTGTTTCCTAATCCTAGTCTATTTCTTGTCCCCTACCCCAAGCAAAACCCTCCCCTCCCCAATATAAATACCCAAGCACCCCCCCCTCTAAACCATCAAACCAACACCTCTCCTCTCCTCCGCCCCTCACCGCGCCGCCTCACCGCGCCGCCCCACACCCGCGCCACCCAACGCCGCCCCACACCCGCGCCGCCGCCGCACCTTGCACACGCCGCCGCCGCCTTACGCCGCCGCCGGAGCCCTCGCTCTTCGAGGTACTAGCCCCGCGCCGCGTCACCTTTTCTTTTCTCGGATCGTTTTCTTCTAATCGTTCCGATTCTTTTCTTCTCTAAACCGTTCCGGTTTTCTAGATCAGTTTTTCGTTCGGTTTTCTTCTCCGAAAACCCTAGATCGGATTTGTTTTCTTTTCCGATTTAGTTGCTTTGGACCGTTCGCCGGACCGTTCGTCCTGACGAACGTGATCACCGGATTCTTCTAGGTTAATGAACGTCCGTTCGTTTAACCGTTCGTCGTTCTCTTTTCTCGTCGGATTTATTCCGCGATTCTTCCGATCGTGATTTCAGATCCGATCTTCTTTCTAGTCTATCTTCTTGCTCGTTTATCGGAATCAGGTGATTCAAGCGCCTGGAGTTTCGCCTCGAAACCGCCGTTCCGTCTAATCAACTTGAACAAGCTTTTGCTACAGTAAAATTTTGACCTAGTTTCCACTTGCTAGAACCGAGTTGTTTTCTTCCGCCGTTTGTTTTTCGTTCTTTCTTTTGCAACCAGGGTTCTTAAGTTGAACTCTCTGGTTAGATCTTTTATTCGAGATTTCCCTGTGCATTAGATGAGTACTTATTGTATGCTTGTTGTTTGTCTGCGATAGATTACCCGGATTGCGCCGCTTGTTACTTCGAAACCCTAGGACTCGCGGATCATCAGCAAGGCAAGTAACACTTGATCATATCTTTTCTACAACCCATGTTTTATTGCATTAGATCAAACCCTCAACACTTGCATTGTTTAGGATCTAAATTAAATTGTGGGATTGGGAAGTAGAATTGAGGTAGTACCTATTACCTGTTACTTATGAAACCTTGGGAGTTACTTCTACGTTTGCTTATTATGCTATGCTATGCTAGTAGACGTGGATTGGGTGAGTGATATCCATGACAGATGTGAGATTGATAATTTTAATGGTTTATCTAAGGTGGCAACTTAAACACACATCTGGGTGGATTGAGGCACCTGATGTCTATCAGGACTTGCCTGTTTTTTTTCGGACCGCCACCCAGGCTCAAAGGGATCATAAGATAATTCATACTAGTAACTTACGTGTGCAGCCACAAGCCATTATGGGCTCTGGCATAGTTGACTAAGTTGTGCGAACTCTTATAGTGGTGGACTAGCAGATGTAGGGGATGTAGGTGTACCGGTCCACCCCATCGTAAGGTGCTAGCGCTTCTGAAAGACTATGTCTCGGTCATCCGTTTCTCAAACACCATGTAGTGCGAGAAAACAAACGGAGGCGATCGAGTCTTGTGGGGAAAAGTGCGCAAACCTCTGCAGAGTAACAAACTAATCATGATTAGCCGTGTCCCCGGTTATGGACAACTTGAGTATCTAGTACTTGAATATCATTGTGAATCTCAACATGTTACCTCTAATAAAAGCTATTGGGTTTTAATGAGTACTTTTAATTGGGATTGAGGATGCTGTCAACCATTCTCAATGTTTAACAACCACCATGATAGTTAAACAAAATTATTCCTTTGATGTAGGGAAAAATTGGCTTTTCGCAAAACTGTAACCATAGAGCCTTACCACCAGCCATAATGCATGTAGTATAGGCTTACTGTTTCATTACTCTCTATGTGTTACTTTGCCAGCATATTCCATGTGCTGACCCATTTTCGGGCTGCAACGTTAATGTTGCAGACTTTTCAGACGACGATTGAGGTGCGTTTAGGTCGTGGTTCTATACTCAGTGATGCCGATGGAGTTGATGGACTCACTTATCTTCCAAGCCTTCCGCTGTTATCGTTATTAGATGGCCTTAAGCCATGATTATTGTAATAAGTTCTTTTGAGCCATCGATGTAATAAGAGTGTGATTGCAACTCTGCTATAAAACCTCGATGTACTGTGTGGTGTCAGCATTACTGATCCAGGGATGACATCGTAGCACAGTAGACGTGATCCATTCGGGTCAGGTCGCTACATGGTACGAGGGACTCGCGCATAGCCTCCTACTGGATTGATACCTTGGTTCTTAAAAACTGAGGGAAATACTTCAGCTACTTTGCTGCATCATCATCTCCTCTTCGGGAAACCCAACGCAGTGCTCAAGAGGTAGCAAGAAGAATTTCTGGCGTTGTTGCCAGGGAGTCTTCCCAAAAGTCAACATACCAAGTACCCATCACAATCCCTATCTCACGCATTACATTATTTGCCATTTGCCTCTCGTTTTCCTCTCCCCCACTTCACCCTTGTCATTTTATTCGCCGTCTCTCTCTCTCTATCCTCCCTCTCTTTCTCTTTTTGCCTCTTTTTGCCCGTTTTACCTTTTGTTTGCTCGTGTGTTGGATTGCTTGTTTGTCATGATGGCTCAAGATAATACCAAATTGTGTGACTTCACCAATACCAACAATAATGATTTCCTTAGCACTCCGATTACTCCTCTTACCGATGCTGAATCTTGTGAAATTAATGTTGCTTTGCTGAATCTTGTCGTGAAAGAACCGTTCTCCGGCCTTCCTAGTAAAGATACCGCTACCCATCTTAATAGCTTCGTTGATTTGTGTGACATGCAAAAGAAGAAAGATGTCGATAATGATATTGTTAAATTGAAGTTATTTCCTTTTTCTCTTAGAGATCGTGCTAAAGCTTGGTTTTCATCTTTGCCTAAAAATAGTATTGATTCATGGAACAAGTGCAAAGATGCTTTTATCTCTAAGTATTTTCCTCCCGCTAAAATCATCTCTCTTAGAAATGATATTATGAACTTTAAGCAACTTGATCATGAACATGTTGCACAAGCTTGGGTGAGAATGAAATTAATGATACGTAATTGCCCTACTCATGGTTAAAATTTGTAGATGATTATACAAACATTTTATGCTGGATTGAATTTTGCTTCTAGAAATATTTTAGATTCGGCCGCGGGAGGCACTTTTATGGAAATCACTTTAGGAGATGCTACTAAACTCCTAGATGATATTATCGTTAATTATTCTCAATGGCGCACTGAAAGATCCACTAATAAAAAAGTGCATGCGATAGAAGAAATTAATGTTTTGAGTGGAAAGATGGACGAACTTATGAAATTATTTGCTACTAAGAGTGTTTCTTCTGATCCTAATGATATGCCTTTGTCTACTTTGATTGAGAATAATAATGAATCTATGGATGTGAATTTTGTTGGTAGGAATAATTTTGGTAACAACGCGTATAGAGGGAATTTTAATCCTATGCCTTATCCTAGTAATATTTCTAATAATTATGGTAATTCCTACAAAAATTCTTATGGAAATTATAATAAGATGCCCTCTGATTTTGAATCTAATATTAAATAATTTATTTCTTTGCAAAAGAATTTTAATGCTATGATTGAAGAAAAATTGCTTAAGATTGATGATTTGGCTAGGAACATTGATAGAATTTCTCTTGTTGTTGATTCTTTAAAGCTTAGATCTATTCCTTCTAAGCATGGTATCAATGAGTCTCTCAAAGCCATGAGAATTTCCATTGATGAGTGCAAGGAAAGAACCTCTAGGACGCGTGCTATGAAAGATGCCTTTATTAAAGCGTGTTATTCTAGTTCCTATGAAAATAATTATGAAGATCTAAAAGTTATTGATGTGTCCCCTATTAAATCTTTGTTTTGCAATATTAATCTTGATAATGATGGGACTGAATATGATCCACCTTTACCTAGAAGGCGTTCTAAAAATTCGGAGTATTTAGTTCTTGATGGTGAAATTGATAAAAGTGGGATTAAAAGAAATAAAACCCTAGATGATGCTAAACCCACTATATTGGATTTCAAGGAATTTAATTATGAAAACTGCTCTTTATTTGATTGTATTTCCTTGTGGCAATCTGTGCTAAATTCTCCTCATGCTTATAGTCAAAATAAAGCCTTTACCAAACATATCGTTGATGCCTTGATGCAATCTTATGAAGAAAAACTTGAGTTGAAAGTTTCTATCCCTAGAAAACTTTATGATGAGTGGGAACCTACTATTAAAATTAAAATTAAATATTATGAGTTTTATGCTTTGTGCGATTTGGGTGCTAGTATCTCTACTATTCCCAAAACCTTGTGTGATTTGCTAGATTTCTGTGATTTTGATGATTTCTCTCTAAACTTGCATCTTGCAGATTCCACTATTAAGAAACCTATGGGAATAACTAATGATGTTATTATTTTTTCAAATAGGAATTATGTGCCCGTAGATGTTATCGTTCTTGATATAGATTGCAATCCTTCTTGCCCTATTATTCTCGGTAGACCTTTCCTTAGAACGGTTGGTGCAATTATTGATATGAAAGAAGGGAATATTAGATTTCAATTTCCATTAAAAAAGGGCATGGAACACTTCCATAGAAAGAAAAAAAATTGTCATATGAATCTATCATGAGATCTACTTATGGATTACCTACCAATGATGGCAATACCTAGATCTATTCTTGCTTGTTATGCCTAGCTAGGTGCGTTAAACGATAGCGCTTGTTGGGAGGCAACCCAATTTTTATTTTATTCCTTTATTTTTTCTCCTGTTTAGTAATAAATAATTTATTTAGCCTCTGTTTTGGTTGTGTTTAATTAGTGTTTGTGCCAAGTAGAACCGTTGGGAAGACTTTGGGAAAGTCTTCTTGAAGTTGCTATAAAAAAACAGAAACTTTAGCGCTCACGAGAACTGCTGTCGTTTTTATTTGGAGAGTGCTATTTAGTTAATTATTTTTAAGATGATTAATAGATAAATTCCTCACGTCCAGCAATTTATTTTAGAATTTTTGGGGTTCCAGATCTCGCGCTAGCTACAGATTACTACAGACTGTTCTGTTTTTGACAGATTCTGTTTTTCGTGTGTTGTTTGCTTATTTTGATGAATCTATGGCTAGTAAAATAGTTAATAAACCATAGAGAAGTTGGAATACAGTAGGTATAACACCAATATAAATAAATAATGAGTTAATTACAGTACCTTGAAGTGATCTTTTGTTTTCTTTCGCTAACGGAGCTCACGAGATTTTCTACTTTAAGTTTTGTGTTGTGAAGTTTTCAAGTTTTGGGTAAAGATTTGATGGATTATGGAACAAGGAGTGGCTAGAGACTAAGCTTGGGGATGCCCATGGCACCCCCAAGATAATCTAAGGACACCTAAAAGCCAAAGCTTGGGGATGCCCGGAAGGCATCCCCTCTTTCGTCTACTTCCATCGGTAACTTTACTTGGAGCTATGTTTTTATTCACCACATGATATGTGTTTTGCTTGGAGCGTCTTCTATGATTTGAGTCTTTTCTTGTTAGTCTACCACAATTATCCTTGCTGTACACACCTATTGAGAGAGCCATACATAATTTGGAATTTCATAGAATACTCTATGTGCTTCACTTATATCTTTTGAGCTCTATAGTTTTACTCTAGTGCTTCACTTATATCTTTTGAGTTTTATAATTTTGCTCTAGTGCTTCACTTATATATTTTAGAGCATGGTGGTGGATTTGATTTATAGAAACTATTGATCTCTCATGCTTAACTTAGATTATTTTGAGAGTCTTAATAGCATGGTAATTTGCTTAAAATCCTAATATGCTTGGTATGCAAGATTAATAATAAAACTTTTTTATGAGTGTGTTGAATACTGAGAGAAGTTTGATGCTTGATGATTGTTTTGAGACATGGAGGTAATAATATCAAAGTCATGCTAGTTGAGTAGTTTTGAAATTGAGAAATACTTGTGTTGAGGTTTGCATGTCCCGTAGCATGCACGTATAGTAAATGTTATGCAACACATTTGAAACATGAGGTGTTATTTGATTGTCTTCCTTATGAGTGACAGCCGGGGATGAGCGATGGTATTTTCCTACCAATCTATCCCTCTTGGAGCATGCGTGTAGTGCCGAGGTTTTTGATGACTTGTAGATTTTTGCAATAAGTATGTGAGTTCTTTATGACTAATGTTGAGTCCATGGATTATACGCACTCTCACCCTTCCATCCTTGTTAGCCTCTGCGGTACCGTGCATTGCCCTTTCTCACATTGAGAGTTGGCGCAAACTTCGCCGGTGCATCCAAACCCCGTGATATGATACACTCTTTCACACATAAACCTCCTTATATCTTCCTCAAAACAGCCACCATACTTACCTATTATGGCATTTCCATAGACATTCCGAGATATATTGCCATGCAACTTTCCATCATTCCATTCATCATGACACATTCATCATTGTCATATTGCTTAGCATGATCATGTAGTTGACATAGTATTTGTGGCAAAGCCACCGTTCATAATTCTTTCATACATGTCACTCTTGGTTCATTGCATATCCCGGTACACCGCCAGAGGCATTCATATAGAGTCATCCTTGTTCTAGTATCGAGTTGTAATCATTGAGTTGTAAATAAATAGAAGTGTGATGATCATCATTATTAGAGCATTGTCCCAAGTGAGGAATAAAAAAAAGAAAGGCCATAGAAAAAATAGAAGGCCCAAAAAAAAGAGAAAGGCCATAAAAAAAGAGAAGGCCCAGAAAAATGAGAGAAAGAGAGAGAAGGGACAATGTTGCTATCCTTTTACCACACTTGTGGTTCAAAGTAGCACCATGATCTTCATAGTAGAGAGTCTCTCAGGTTATCACTTTCATATACTAGTGGGAATTTTTCATTATAGAACTTGGCTTGTATATTCCAACAATGGGCCTCGTCAAGTGCCCTTGGTCTTCATGAGAAAGCAAGTTGGATGCACACCCACTTAGTTTCTTTTGTTGAGCTTTCATACATTTATAGATCTAGTGCATCTGTTGCATCGCAATCCCTACTCCTTGCATTAACATCAATCGGTGGGCATCTCCATAGCCCATTGATTAGCCTTGTTGATGTGAGACTATCGGTGTCAAAACCGGTGGATCTCGGGTAGGGGGTCCCGAACTGTGCGTCTAGGCTGGATGGTAACAAGAGGCAAGGGACACGAAGTTTTACCCAGGTTCGGGCCCTCTTGATGGAGGTAAAACCCTACGTCCTGCTTGATTAATTTTGAAGATATGGGTGTTACAAGAGTAGATCTACCACGAGATCAGAGAGGCTAAACCCTAGAAGCTAGCCTATGGTATGATTGTATGTTGTGATCGGTGTCCTATGGACTAAAACCCTCCGGTTTATATAGACATCGGAGAGGGTTAGGGTTACACAAGGTCGGTTACAAAGGCGGAGATATCCATATACGTATTGCCTAGCTTGCCTTCCACGCCAAGTAGAGTCCCATCCGGACACGAGACGAAGTCTTCAATCTTGTGTCTTCATAGTCTAACAGTCCGGCCAATGGAGATAGTCCAGCTGTCCGGAGACCCCCTAATCCAGGACTCCCTCAGTAGCCCCCGAACCAGGCTTCAATGACGACGAGTCCGGCGCGCAGTATTATCCTCGGCATTGCAAGGCGGGTTCCTCTTCAAATTCTGTGTACCTGTCGAAATAATGTCTGGTTCCTTGTGATGGTTTGTACTTCTTGGCTTCTACGCCCAACAATGGCTACTTTGCACGTGTCGAGCGAATGTGAAGAGCTAGGGTGTTTTCACATTTACCCCCTAGCTATGTAAATGAGCCGTCTATTTAAAAAGACGAGGATTCAGATCCAAATCACATCATCCTCCATTGCCGAGTCTTCATCAGAGCATACCCGACAGAGATCCATTCCACCATGGCTGGTCGACGCAGCTCCTCCTCTCGCACCTCTAGTTCCAAGCCTGGAGATTAGGAGAGATGTTCCATCCCGCACAGCAAATTGGTGATGCTTCAGTCCAAGGGATTTCTTCCCCCAGCGTACCTGGTCCCGGTTCGAGCCGGGCTTGCCACTTATAATGGCGGAGAGAAAGCGGAGAGCCGTCCCAATCCCTCCAAGGGAGAGCGGGTATGCCTTGTCCCTTATCTGGTAAGAGGGCTCGGATTCCCAATCCATCCGTTTCTCCGAGGGCTTCTGGAGTTCTATGGCCTCCAGCTGCACAACCTCACGCCCGCCTCTCTGCTGCATATCACGGGATTCGTAGCCCTTTGTGAGTTATTTTTGGGCTGTGAGGCTCATTTCACTTTGTGGAAGAAGCTGTTCTGCCTGGTGCCCCATTCTAAGAAGGGATCAATATATCAAGTGGGCGGAGACGAAGTGTGGCGTATTGCCGAGACCCCAAAGAAGACGTCCGAAGACTGGCCTTCAGAATGGTTTTATATAGAAGATGTCCCCCTTCCGGACCCTATTCGGATCGGCCTTCCAGAGTTTGACAACGCCCCTTTGAAGAAGCGTCAGAGCTGGCATCCACGGAGCCCCTGGAGGAAGACGACTGGGACATTCTTTATCTGATGAGCCGGATAAGCTCTTTAGCTTGATCCGGATTGACCATGATCGAGGTCATGGCTATATGCATTATGCGGGGGGGTGCAGCCGCTCCAGTATAGAGGCCACCCCATGTGGGATTTCAACGAGGAGGATGACGCCACCCGCCACGGCCGCAGAGGGCCGGGATCGGCTGCTGATCTAATAAAGATCGTGTCCACTTTGTAAAAGGGAGAAGAGGAGGAATTCCTCCATGTCAACCCGCAGGGCGGATTCTCCATGTACAATCCTCCGAGCTGGGTAAGCGAAGATTTTTCTCGCCCATCCATTTCGTATTCCCGTAGTTTAAGTATTCATTCTAGCGATTTCATCGCAGGAGCTGCGCCAGGCAGTAAAGGAGATAAACAGCCCTCCCCCACAGCCCGAGGACCCTGGATGGTCCCTTGACCCGGCCTCCCAGGAGGATCCGGACATATCCGTGGAGCTGATCGACAGGGTATTTTACCAAGGGAGTAATGACAATACCTTGGTGGCCATTACGGCCAATTACCCTGGGCTAGTTCCAGCCTCACAGGTGACTGAGACCAAAATCCCAGCACTTAAAAGGGATCCGTCCTTGTGCTCTTTTTATTGCCGTATAACAGCCATGTTTTGCACAGGAGGTCCTTGGGGCGGAAGGCCAAGCCTGTGGCAACTAGCCAACATGGGGCCGCTAGGCCAAGCAGGCTGAAAAGATCCGCAGTCCGGATTGAGGCACCAGCGCAGCAGTATGGCGCGCCATCTTTATTACAAGTCATTATTTACAGAGGCATACTAACGCCCATGCCTTCTTTTCAGGAAAAAGAGCGCTCGCCGGACTATACATGGAGAGGCTACCAATCGCGCCTCCACAAGCCAGGCTCCAAGGCCAGACTCAGAGGTGGGAACGAGTACAAGGTGTGCACCGGGTGCTTTTCTGACAGAGGATATAGATAGATTGTCCACCACCCATTCTGAGGTGGAAAGTGCCATGAACCACAGGCATCGCCAGACTGTTCTTCGTGACGCTTGTTTCTCCCTAGAGGCATTGGATGCCTTCAACTCGGAGACCCGCACCTCCGTGCCGCTCAAGATGGTCTAGCCAGAGCCACGGAGCAGTATGTAAAAGACATACGGGTGAGAAAATTTGATGATTATATATATATCGGTAGCCCCTGAGACTTGAAACAGTTAGGATAATTGATTTAAGGATCATTTGTTATGTAGGTTCTTACAGAAAAGAACACTCAACTGTCCCAGGAGCTGGAAGAGTGCAAAGCCCAACTTTAGGCCGCACTGTCTGCCGCAGGGGAGCCCAAAGAGACCCCCGCTGGTAACATATCCGTCAGATGATAAGTATCATATTAGAGTGCGGCTTTATATGCGAATCTGACGAAAAAATTGCAGATGACGCTGGAGTGAATCTGGATAAGCAACAGCTCAAACGCCAGCTGAAGGCTAGTGAGAGCGTGCTTACAAGGGTGAGGTAGGAGAAGAATGATCTCCAAGATGCCAACACCAAGCTGGGCGTGGAACTGAAAGATGTTCGTGCCCAACTGTTGGACTCTGTTAAGGAGAATCGACGGCTTCGGCGTGGCATATTTAGTAAGTGCTTGAACGAACGTAAAAAGAGTTCGGCTGGGAAGCTGGCTCACAGAGTTATGTCTGTAGGTATGTTAACAGGTCGTCCTGCCGAGGAGATGCCTAGTTCGACAGGTGATCTTCTTCCCGAGCTCGCATAGTTGCACGAACGAGTTCGGCAGGTGATGCAAGGCGTTGCCCAGGCCGTGTGGCCGTCCGTCTCCCTACCCGAAGGCCTTGGAGAGCTTTTAGAAAAGCTGAAGGGAGCACGGCGGCGCTTCCGATTATGGAAGATATCGTCCTGCAGTCAGGGTGCCAGGGAAGCTTGGGCGATGGTGAAGACATGGTACACGAAGGCTGACCCGAACCACATGGCCGAAGTCGGACCTGTGGGGCCTGATGGCAAGGAGATGCCTGTAAATTTAGTGTACGGCCAAGTAGAATTGGCTGCAAAGTATTCCCAATAGGAATGTAGACTAGACAGCCTATTGGATGGCATTGAAGAGGAATTCAACCAGTCAAATTGACTATGTAATTGTAATGTGACATATATGATTCCTTCTAGCCGGATTGTAGATCGTTTGTCGTGGCGGACCTTTTCGGTTCAACCTCAGGACCCGACAGTCTGGAGTGTATCTGAATACCCTCTCGGTTATATAAGAACCGGGGCATGCGTGGAGACTAGGCATAGGGGTCATTAGTGCTTTATCAGACAAGTGCCCAACTAGTTATGTTATATTACATGGGTAGTAAGAAACATCTTCCAGAGAGAATAGTTCCGTTAAGGGTTCCTTTCCCTGGGTAGGCATGCCATAAAGTGCATGTCCGGACTGCGACAAGAAGCGCAGTAAAAATGTCTGGGGGCAGATATGGTTAATAAATAAAAGTCATCTTTTGTTCACCGACCAAATATTCTCTTAAGAACGCTAGCTTTCGGCTTCACCCAGTCTGAGGTACACGTCCGGCTGACCCGGCGGTAACAATCGCAGAGCTGCTCCCCTTATGCCCTAGCCGAATTAGCGGGAACGTAGGGCATAAATACAAGAGCCAGGCAACACAGCTTGGCCAAAACTTAAGTCATATCGATGCGTATAATGGTGAAAAAAGGTACATGCGGAAGTATAACGCATGTGTTGGGCGTGATGCCCAGGTAAATAATTTAAGCTTCTGTGAAAGAAGCCCCCAGGTGTAGATAGTGCGGCTAGCACCTCTGTATGTACAAGTGAGGCACAAGGTGACCCTTGAAGGCCTAGAGGAATAAAAGAAAGAAAGGGAAACAAGACAGATGACGCATATGCAGAAATTGGACAAAGGGAAGGGACTAACATAAAGTCCGGTGCTAGGCGTAGAATCTTCGGAGCCTGGCTGCGTTCTATGGGTTCGGCTCGAGTCGACTAGTCGATGCATCCCGCAGTCGGTACGCTCCGCCAGTCAGAACTTGGTCGATGATGAAGGGACCTTCCCATTTGGGCTCTAGCTTGTTCTTTTTCTTATCCGGCAGCCGGAGAACTAGTTCGCCAATGTTATAAGTTTTGGCTCGTACTTCTCTGCTTTGGTATCTGCGAGCCTGTTGCTGGTAATATGCGGAACGGGCTTTGGCTACATCGTGTTCTTCCTCCAAGGTGTCCAGACTATCCTGCCGATCGAGCTTGGCTTCTCTTTCTTCGTACATGCGCACTCGAGGTGAGTCATGAATTATGTCACAGGGCAGGACTGCCTCTGCGCCGTACACCATAAAAATGGTGTGTATCCGGTACTACGATTCGGCGTGGTCCGCAGCCCCCAGAGTACGGAGTCGAGCTCCTCTACCCAGTGCGTGTCAGACTCTGTTAAGGAGCGCACTAGTCTGGGTTTAATGCCGCTCATTATAAGACCATTTGCTCGTTCGACTTGACCGTTGGTTTGTGGGTGGTAGACTGAAGCATAATCGAGCTTGATGCCCATTTTGCTGCACCAGAGTTTTACCTCGTCGGCCGTGAAGTTCGTGCCGTTATCAGTGATGATGCTGTGGGGGACGCCGTAGCGATGTACAACCCCGGATATGAAATCTATCACCGGTCCGGATTCGGCTGTTTTAACCGGTTTGGCCTCTATCCATTTGGTGAATTTATCCACCATGACCAATAAGTATTTTTTCTTGTGGGTTCCACCTTTAAGGGGTCCAACCATGTCAAGCCCCCAGACCGCAAAGGGCCATGTAATGGGGATTGTTCGGAGGGCGGTGGGTGGCATATGGCTTTGATTTGCAAAGAGCTGGCAACCGGCGCAACGCTGGACTAAGTCCTGTGCGTCTGCCCGGGCCGTTGGCCAATAGAATCCTGTACGGAAGGCCTTGCTCACAAGAGCCCGGGCTGCGGCGTGATGACCGCCGAGTCCGGCATGAATTTCTGCCAAAAGGTTCCGTCCTTCCTCTTCGGAGATGCACCGTTGAAGGACTCCGGTAGCGCTTTTTTGTACAATTCTCCCTCGTGGACCCTGTAGGCCTTTGATCGCCGCACTATGCAGCGTGCCTCATTTTGGTCCTCCGGGAGTTCCTGTCTAGTTAAGTAGGCCAGGAATGGTTCTGTCCACGGGGCAATAATGGCCATTATTTCGTGGGCTGATTGTGTTATTTCGGTGGCGGAGCCTCCGATTGTGTCAGAGAGTTCGGTATCGGGTATTTTGGCCGGGTCCGGACTGTTGTTACCGGTGTCCCCTTCCCATGCTACGGATGGCTTGAAAAGCCTTTCCAGAAAAATGTTGGGAGGGACCGCGTCGCGTTTTGCGCCAATGCGGGCGAGGATATCCGCCGCCTGATTGTTTTCCCGAGCCACATGGTGAAATTCGAGCCCTCGAACCGAGCTGACATTTTTAGGACGGCATTGCGATAAGCGGCCATTTTTGGATCCTTGGCATCAAAGTCTCCATTTATTTGGGATATTGCAAGGTTTGAATCCCCACGCACCTCTAGGCGTTGAATGCCCATGGATACTGCCATCCGGAGACCATGTAGGAGGCCCTCGTATTCGGCTGCATTGTTGGAGTCCGTATACATTATCTGCAGTATGTATTGAACTGTGTCTCCTGTTGGGGACGTCAAAACGACGCCGGCCCCCAGACTAGCCACCATTTTGGAGTCGTCGAAGTGCATGATCTAGTTTGAACATGTGACGTAGTCTTTAGGGAGTTCTGCTTCCGTCCATTCAGCGACGAAGTCAGCCAAAACTTGCGATTTAATAGCTCGCCGTGGCTTGTAAGTTATGTCGAACGGGGAGGAGCTCAATGGCCCATTTGGCAATCCGACCCGTCGCGTCGTGGTTGTTTATAATATCGTTAAGTGGTACTTCCGAGGCTACCATTATCGAACACTCTTGAAAGTAGTGTCGCAGCTTCCTGGATGCCATAAATACTGCGTATTCTATCCTTTGATAATGCGGGTACCGCGATTTGCATGGAGTAAGGACAGTGGACACGTAGTAAACCGTCTTTTGAATGGGAAATTTGTGTCCATCCACTCTCGCTCGACGACAAGCACTGCGCTTACCACTTGATGAGTTGCCGCAATGTATAATAGCATTGGTTCGCCAATGTTTGGCGCGGCCGGGACTGGGTTTGTTGACAACATGGCTTTTATTTCGTTGAGTCCGGCCGTGGTGGAGTCCGTCCACTCGAAGTGTTCAGTACGCCGGAGGAGGCGATAAAGGGGTAATGCCTTTTCTCCCAAGCGGGAGATAAAGCGGCTTAGAGCCTCCACGCATCCAGTTAGTTTTTGTATTTTTTTGAGTTCTGTTGGGGTAGCCAACTGTGACAACGCTCGGATTTTGGCTGGATTAGCTTCAATACCTCTACTGGAGACAATGAATCCCAGGAGCTTTCCTGCTGGTACACCGAAGACGCATTTTTCCGGATTGAGCTTGATGTCATATGTTCAGAGGTTGTCGAATGTGAGCCTCAAGTCGTCTACTAGAGTTTCGGCATGCTTGGTTTTCATGACCACGTCATCCATGTATGCCTCCACTATTTTGCCGATCTGGTTTGCCAGGCATGTCTGAATCATGCGTTGATATGTTGCACCGGTGTTTTTTAGCCCGAAGGGCATTGTGTTGAAGCAGAATGGGCCGTATGGTGTGATGAATGCCGTTGCGGCTTGGTCTGGCTCTGCCATTTTGATTTGATGGTAGCCGGAGTATGCGTCGAGGAAACACAATGAATCGTGTCCTGCGGTAGCATCGATGATTTGATCGATGTAGGGGAGGGGGAAGGGATCCTTTGGGCAGGCCTTGTTAAGGTCCTTAAAATCGACGCACAAGCGCCAGGATTTGTCCTTCTTTGGTACCATCACCAAGGTTTGCTAGCCAGTCCGGATGTTTTATGTCTCTGATGAATCCGGCCTCCAATAGCTTGGCTAGTTCCTCTCCCATGGCTTGTCTTTTAGGCTCGGAGAAACGTCGAAGAGCCTGCTTGACTGGCTTGAACCCTTTTAGGATATTTAGGCTGTGTTCAGCCAGCCTGCGTGGGATTCCTGGCATGTCTGAAGGGTGCCAGGCAAAAATATCCCAGTTCTCGCGTAGGAACTCTCGCAGTGCGGCGTCAACATCAGGGCTTAATTGTGCCCCGATGGAAGCTGTTTTTGTAGGGTTTGTTGGATGGACTTGGAATTTGACTATTTCGTCCGCCGGCTTAAAGGAGGTGGGCTTGGATATTTTATCGAGTATCACGTCGTCCCTGTTTACCGTGGAGCACAACGCAGTTAGTTCTTCGGCCGCTAGGGCTTCGGATAGTTCCTCAAGGGCCAGTGCCGCTCTCTTATTTTCGGCGCGGAGTGCTATGTCCGAATCACTAACAAGAGTGATGATACCATTGGGCCTGGGCATTTTGAGCTTCATGTACCCATAATGGGGTATGGCTTGGAAGATTGTGAATGCCTCCCGCCCTAATAGAGTGTGGTATCCGCTGCTGAACGGGGCCACTTGGAATGTAATTTCTTCGGACCTGTAATTATCCGGCGTGTCGAATACCACGTCTAGTGTGATTTTTCCGGCGCAACGTGCTTCCCGACTGGGGATGATTCCTCTAAAGGTTCTGCTGCTTTGCTTAATGCGGCTCCAGTCTATTTCTATCTTTTGAAGAGTTTCCTCATAGATGAGGTTTAATCCACTGCCGCCATCCATGAGTACCTTGGTGAGTCGTGAGTCGAAAGCCGTCCACGATTGGACTAAGGACCAGTGCGGCTGATACTCGGGCTGTTCGGAATTTAGGTTCGTCACTGGCATTGAAGGTAATAGCCGTGTCGCTCCAAGGATTTGTTTCTGCTATGTGGCAGATTTCGGACGTGCTACGGAGTGTTCGCTACTGTCTTATATTTGACGCAAAGGTCTCGAAGACCGTTAAGACCGTATTGTTGTCCTTGGGGTGGTGCTCTTTGGTTTTTTGGGAGGAGTAGATCCTCACCATTTTTAGCCACCTGCCGCAGTATCTAGCATGCTCTAAGGCTGTGCGTTGGTATCACATCTATTGTACTATGAATTTTGCAGGGTCCGTTGAGCCATCCCTCCAGTACGGTTCCTTGCCCCGTAGAGGGCTTTTGCTTTTTGGTAGTTAACCCAGGTGTATTGTGATAATGCACCCTTTTATTTCGGACTGGGTTTGTATTTAGGGCCGGATTATCCCAAAATTTTATTTCGGTTTTCCAGGCGCTTTCCATCGCACAGTACTTTCGTACTATGGACACCAAGTCGGCAAAGCGTGTAATTTCGCGACGACTTATGGCGTTGAGGATTCCCTTGTCCGTGCAATTATTGCAGAAGAATGAAATTGCGTCTTCCTCGCGGCAGTCCTTTATCCTGTTCTTGACCAGGAGGAATCTGGCCCAGGAATCTGGCAATCCTTTATCCTGTTTCTTCAGGCTCTTGCCTAATTTGGGATAGATCGCGTATGTTTGGGTGGGTGGGTGGAATTGAATCCGAATCCTCACCCAATCTGAGGCTCAGTGGCCAAGGAGTTTCCGAACTCGAAAGTTTGGATTCTTGGATGTTTTCTGGTAAATCTAGCCCGCTGCCTGATTCTGGGTTCAGGCTTTGAGTGACATCCTCCCCTCCGCGGGTATCCGGTTTGGGGGGATCGGGAATCCGGACGTAGCTAGTCCTTAAGATAGATGAAGTTTTGCCGCATTGTTCTTCCACCACTGCAACGTGGTGGGTGACCTGGGGAGAGTTAATTTCTCTTAGATCGGGTTTAGGCCCAATATGATCGTAGTCTGTAGCGACTCCCAGGGCGGCGATACGATCCAAGAGCTCGTTCAGGGAAGAGAGCTCCATTGGATCTAACTGCTCGGCGAGTTCCGAGTTGATGTGAAGATTGCTTTCGATGACCCGAGAAGTCATCGTCGGCGCAGCGGCCGAACAGGCGGTCATAAGAAAACCACCTAGCCGGAGAGCTTGGCTGATAGCCAGAGCTCCCTTAGTGATAGTGTCATCTTTAAAGACGGGACGAGACATCCTTCCTTGTGGCGACGGCACAGCAGAACTCTCAATGAAAGCACCAATGTCGGTGTCAAAACCGGCGGATCTCGGGTAGGGAGTCCCGAACTATCGTCTAGGCTAGATGGTAACAGGAGGCAAGGGACACGAAGTTTTACCCAGGTTCGTGTCCTCTTGATGGAGGTAAAACCCTACGTCCTGCTTGATTAATATTGAAGATATGGGTGTTACAAGAGTAGATCTACCATGAGATCAGAGAGGCTAAACCCTAGAAGCTAGCCTACGGTATGATTGTATGTTGTGATTGTTGTCCTACGGACTAAAACCCTCCGGTTTATATAGACACCGGAGAGGGTTAGGGTTACACAAGGTCGGTTACAAAGGAGGAGATATACATATACGTATTGCCTAGCTTGCCTTCCACGCCAAGTAGAGTCCCATCCGGACACGAGACAAAATCTTCAATCTTGTATCTTCATAGTCTAACAGTCCGGCTAATGGAGATAGTCCGGCTGTCCGGAGACCCCCTAATCCAGGACTCCCTCAGAGACTTTCTCCTTTTTGTCTTCTCCACATAACCCCCTCATTATATTCTATTCCACCCATAGTGCTATCTCCATGGCTCGCGCTCATATATTGCGTGAAAGTTTATAGGTTTGAGATTACTAAAGTATGAAACAATTGCTTGGCTTGTCATTGGGGTTGTGCATCATGAGAGCATGCTTGTGTGACGAAAATGAAACATGACTAAACTATATGATTTTGTAGGGATAAACTTTCTTTGGCCATGTTATTTTGAGAAGACATAATTGCTTAGTTAGTATGCTTGAAATATTATCATTTTTATGTCAATATGAACTTTTGTCTTGAATCTTTCGGATCTGAATATTCATACCACAATTAAGAAGAATTACATTAAAATTATGCCAAGGAGCACTCCGCATCAAAAATTCTTTTTTTATCATTTACCTACTCGAGGACGAGCAGGAATTAAGCTTGGGGATGCTTGATATGTCTCCAACGTATCTATCATTTTTGATTGCTCCATGCTATATTATCTACTATTTTGGACATTATTGGGCTTTATTATCCACTTTTATATTATTTTTGGGACTAACCTATTAACCGGAGGCCTAGCCTAGAATTGCTGTTTTTTGCCTGTTTTAGGGTTTCGAAGAAAAGGAATATCAAACGGAGTCCAAACAGAATGAAACCTTTGGGAACGTGATTTTCTCACCGAATACAACTCAGGAGAATTGGACCCTAGGTCAAGCCAATTAACAGGAGGCCACGAGGTAGGGGGCGCGCCTGCCCCCCCCCCCCCCCCAGGCGCGCCCTCCACCCTCGTGGGGCCTGTCAATGTCAAAACCGACGGATCTCGGGTAGGGGTTCCCGAACTATGCGTCTAAGGAGGATGGTAACAGGAGGCAGGGGACATGATGTTTTACCCAGGTTCAGGCCCCCTTGATGGAGGTAAAACCCTACATCCTACTTGATTTATTATTGATGGTATGAGTATTACAAGAGTAGATCTACCACGAGATCAGAGAGGCTAAACCCTAGAAGCTAGCCTATGGTATGATTGTACGTTGTCCTACGGACTAAAACCCTCTGGTTTATATAGACACCAGAGGGGGCTAGGGTTACACAAGGTCGGTTACAAAGGAGGAGATACACACATCCGTATTGCCTAGCTTGCCTTCCACGCCAAGTAGAGTCCCATCCGGACACGAGACGAAGTCTTCAATCTTGTATCTTCATAGTCCAACAGTCTGGCCAAAGGATATAATCCGGTCGTCCAGATACCCCCTAATCCAGGACTCCCTCGGTAGCCCCCGAACCAGGCTTCAATGACGATGAGTCCGGCGCGCAGTATTATCTTCGGCATTGCAAGGCGGGTTCTTGTCCATCTTTCGAATGTTTGTAAAGCAGTGTCCGGTCCCATAAATGTTTGGACCTCTTGGCTTATGTGCCCAATAAGGGCTTTCTCCCACCGTCGAATGAATACGAGGCGCCAGGGCATTTTTACATTCGGCCCCCTAGCCAAATAAATAAATTTTCTATTAAAGGGATGGGGATCCTTAGATCCGATCCATACCATCCTCCCCCAGCAAGAGTCCATCAGAGCGCGTTCCGGAAAGATCCATTCCATCATGGCCGACCTCCGCAGCTCCTCCTCCCGCTCCCGAAGCCCTAGTCCTGGTGATTGGGAGAGGTGTTCAGTCCCACACAGTCGTTTAGTCGAACTACAGACTAAGGGATTTCTCCCTCCGGCGTACATGGTGCCCCTTCGAGCCGGGCTTGCCACCTATAATGGCGGGGAGCAAGCGGAGAGCTTTCCCTGTCCCTCTATAGGGGAACGGGTCTGCCTTGTTCCCTATCTATTAAGGGGACTCGGATTTCCAATTCATCCATTCCTCCGCGGGCTCCTGGAGTTCTACGGCCTCCAATTACACAATTTCACCCCCGCCTCCATCCTACATATCGCCGGCTATGTAGCTCTCTGCGAGTTGTTCCTGGGCTACGAGGCTCACTCCGAGCTGTGGAAAAGGCTATTTTGCCTCGTCCCTCGCACATAGAGGGGGTCACTTTATCAAGTGGGCGGAGCCGAAATATGGCGCATCGCCGATACCGGATACATGTCCGGTACTCCAAAGAAGTCACCCGAAGACTGGCCTGCAGAATGGTTTTATATGGAGGACGTTCCCCTTCCGGACCCTGTTCGGTGAGGTCTTCCTGAGTTCAACAATGCTCCTCTGAAGAAACGTCGAAGTTGGTGCCCACGGAGACCCCAGGTGGAAGACAATGGAGAAGTCCTCTATCTGATGAACCGAATTAAAGCACTGGCTCGATCAGGATTGACAGTAATCGAAGTTATGTCGATTTGCATAATGCCGGGGGGGGGAACCACTTCAATATCGTGGGCACCCCTTGTGGTGTTATAACGGGGCGGATGACGCCAGCCGCTGCGGGCGTAAGGGTCCGGACAATGCTGCCGCTTTAGCGAAAATTCTGTCTGAATTGTTCAAGGGCGAGGAAGAGGAGTTCACCCGCATCAAGCCACAAGATGGATTCTCCATGTATAATCCTCCAAGCTAGGTAAGTTATATCTCCCTGCTCCCATTTTTCCCGCATTCTTTGTCGTAAGTATTCACCTTGACACTTTGCAGCAGGAACTGCGAATAGCCATAAAGGAGGTCAGTCGCCCTTCTCCACAACCAGAGGACTATGACCGGGCCCTCGACTCTAGACTTGAAGAATATTCAGTTAATACACCACCACTACCTAAGGTGGTAGAGGTAAATTCTCTTATGAAATTTAATGATAATGATAATCCTCACAATATGCATCCTAGCCAATGCCTTTATGAGTTTGAAATAGTAAACAAGACACTTCAATCAAATGTTATGAAACAATTGAAAGACAATTCTGATATGATTGCTCGCTTGAGTGACTTGTTATTCAGAATATCAAATGATGTTAGAGGTGTTGGAAAAAATGCTTCTATGGTTCAAACTCAGTTAGAACAAATTGCTAAATCTCAAAGGGAATTGCTTGGTGAAATGAATAATAATATGCATGACTTTGTTGTTAGAGTTGCAACTAGAGGAGGTAAAATGACTCAGGAATCACTTTATCCTGAGGGACACCCAAAAAGAATTGAACAAGATTCACAAAGAACTAACCCTAGTGCTCCTAGTTCTTATAAAAAGAAAAAGAAAAAGAAGAATGATAGGACTTCACATGCTCCTAGTGAACCTGAAATAGAAAAACCTCCTGACAATGATAATGAAGTTTCTATCTCTGATGCTGAAACTCAATCTGGTAATGAACACTCACCTAGTGAAAATGAAAAAGATAATGCTGATGTTCATGAAGACTCTCAACCAAATAATAAAGAACCAGCCAATGATGTTGAGATAGAACCACCTGTTGATCTTGTTAACCCACAACCTAAGAATAAAAGGTATGATAAAAGAGACTTCATTGCTAGGAAAAACGGTAAAGAAAGAGAACCATGGGTTCAAAAACCTATGCCTTTTCCACCTAAGTCAACTAAAAGGAATGCTAATGAAGAATTTGAACGCTTTGCTAAAATGCTGAGGCTAGTCTTTTTGCGTACTTGCTTGACTGATATCTTGAAAATGCCTCCTTATGCAAAGTATATGAAAGACATCATCACTAAAAAGAGAAAAATATCGGAAGCTGAAATCTCCACTATGCTTGCTAATTATACTTTTAAAGATGGAGTACATAAAAAACTTGGAGATCCGGGAATTCCAACTATACCTTGCTCTATCAAAAAGAATTATGTGAAAACTGATTTTTGTGATTTAGGAGCTGGTGTTAGTGTTATGCCTTTCTCTTTATACGAAAGACTTGATTTGAATAAACTCACACCTACTGAAATATCTTTGCAAATGGCTAACAATTTAGCTGCCATACCTATCGGTATCTGTGAGGATGTGCCCGTTGTTGTTCCTAATGTCACTATTTTGACTGACTTTGTTATACTTGAGATGCCCGAGGACGACAACATGTCCATTATCCTTGGTAGACCCTTCCTGAGTACTACAGGAGCTGTTATTGATTGCAATAAAAGCAAGGTTACTTTTCATATCAATGGTAATGAGCATACGGTGCACTTTCCGAAGAAACAATTCCAAGTGAATGGTATTAATGTTATTGAGAGATCTCTAACAATCACTATTGGAAGTTTTCAAATACCTCTACCTACTGTCAAAAAGAAATATGAAATGCTTATTGTTTGGGACATTCATATCCCCATTGAGGTAACTTAGTGATTTATGGAAGTTCTTCGGTTTCATGCTAATCGAAAGTGGTTGTTAATAAGACTTGATCAACCTTATTAATGGATCATTTTTTAGCGGTATGAAGTTGATGAATTTAGTAAGCACTACCTTCAGTCCCAACTTTTAATTCTTTGTTTTTGTTATAAATAAAATAAAATGCCATGTTTTGTCTATTTTGTGAATTTCCCGTGCAATAAAAAATGACCCCAAAATAAAAGTTCTGAGAATGCCCTAAAAATTAGTACAATTTTTTCTGAATAGTTAAGAACTTTTTGTGCAATTAACATCAGAGGGGGGTGCACCAGGTGGGCACAACCCACCTGGGCGTGCCAGGACCCCCAGGCATGCCCTAGTGGGTTGTGGTCCCCACGTGGGCCCCCTCACTTATCTTTTCATACCACATCATCACCTACATCTAGAAAAAAAATTCCATTGCTCTCTCTCCCGTGTTCTTGCTCTCAAACCCGCAAATTTTGATCTCTTTGCTCGAAGCTCCATTTCTGAAACTCTTTCAGGGGATTGTTTCTTGGTATGTGACTCCACCATTTGTCCAATTCGTTTTTGTTTTAGTGGTTTATATTTTGAATAATTAGCTACTCTTGGTGCTGTTGTAGATGAGCTTGCATGTTGAATTCTTAGTGTTCTAAGTAGTTTGAATGCTTGTTTTGGCCGCTATGTATCCCTATGAGCAGTTGCTATCAATCTTATAAAGTTTTGTTAACAAATTTTTGTCACCCAAAAAATTTCAGAAAATTGTACGCGAACATGATGAACTTGTTTGGAAGGAGTTCTTCGAGGAGGCGATCCTCGGGGGCATGTTCTAGTGACAGGTCCGCTCGCCGGTCATATGTTGAACCAAGTGAAAGTTCCACTCGAGATGTCGCCACCAAAACATGCTTATGGCCTCGCGATGAGTATATGATGCGTGTGGGTATTAAAGAAGAATTTTAGCAATATGTTCACAATGCCGGCTTGGTCCCTACATTTCAGATAACTGTGAACAACGCCACCTTCTCACTGAATCATTTGTCAAAGGATTTAAATTCCTTCCCCGTGAGTCTAGGGTGTTGTTTATGCTTTATGATAACCCAATTACCATATCACTAGAAAATTTGCTTACCATTGCAAACTCCCATTCTGGGGTTCACATGAAGAACCGCCAAGGGTGGAGTATCAGACATTCTTGTCTAACCTTTGTTAGGGTGAGACGAGGGGAGTGACACATGGTAGAATAAAGAGCATTCATTTTACCGCAATTCGGTACTTTGCATTATTTAACGGGAAATGTATAGTAGGCAAGCAAGACTGTAGTACACTTTGTGCTCCAGACTTGAGCCTCATCCACACCGCTCTCACCGTTGAAAGGAATTATAACCTTGGAGCGATTGTTGCACGCCGACTCCAGCACAACGCTAATAGTGGCTATTTCTATGGTGGAATATATGCCAAGCGTTTAGCGCGAGGGCTGGGTGTTGCACCTTTGCCCTTTGATCCCATCCTACCCATGCAGTATTTAGATTTTGACACTTTAAAGGAACATAAGATTCTCAAGGGAAAGGTTGACAACTTCACTTATAATCTGTTGTTTAACCAAAAATCTTTTGTGCACACATATTTGCCTGCGCCTCCTCTTTTTGATTATCACAACAAAGGAAGATATTTTGTTCTTGAGAGTGAGGCCCGAGCTCACAACGCAGCAGTGGAGGCAGCATAGCAGGACGAGGCATCCGCACCGGGAGCTACCACTACAAAAAAAGACACATCCCTGACATTTTGGGCCGAATGAAAAAAAATTCTGTCATACATATGACACTTCTATGACGATAATTGTGACAAAACTCAGTATCATCATAGATGTGGTGGGATCCTACTTCTATGACAAAAAATAATGACAGAAAATGGGCTTTTCGTCTTGGGCGGGCCGGAGACACAGCTGCATGACATTCTTTGGGCCGTCCATGACAGAAAAAACCATGGTAGAAGCGAGGGGGAGGAAAATTTCGGGGAGTTCCCGGTTACGGTGGAAGGCCGGGGGCCGAGCGATGCGCATTTCTCTCATACACGTACGCGCGTGTGTGCGAGGCGTTGGCTCTAACTGAACCCGAGCGAGGCATTGGGCTCTAACTGAACCCGAGCGATTGCACTGCAGGCTACGCGTTACTGAACCCGAGCGATCGATCGATGTAACTGAACCCGATCGAGTGATTCCTTCGCTACTGCTGCTAACTGAAGCCGATAGATGCTGCCTCTGGGATGAACAGTGAGCGCTGCGGGAGGTTTGGATGAACAGTGATTGGTGGCATTGCCTCTGGATGAATAGGACACCGTGGTGTGGTGGAGGGCTGGATGAACAGTAGACGATGGAGGGGTGCTCGTGGAGGGGTGGTTGAACATGACCCCGTGGTGTGGAGGGCTGGATGAACAGTAGACGGTGGAGGGGTGGTTGAACAGTAGCCGGTGGAGTAGCGCGCGGTGAAGGCTGGATGAACAGGAGCCCGTGGAGGCTGGAGGACGTCGACGGTAGCCCGTGGAGGCTAGAGGAGGTCGACGGTGGAGATGAACAGTATCCCGTGGTGTCCCGTTTTACGGTACGACACACCCCTCCCGATGAACAGGACACCCGTTTCGACCGTAGGAGGTCTGTTTCGTCCGTTTTGCGGTACGGCACACCCCTCCCGATCAACAGGACCCCCGTTTTGACCGTAGGAGGTCTGTTTCGTCCGTTTTGCAGTACGCCACACCCCTCCCGATCAACAGGGCCCCCGTTTCGACCATAGGAGGTCCGTTTCCTCCATTTTGCGGTACGCCAGACCCCTCCCGATCAACAAGACCCCGTTCAGGCCTTGTTTCCATCGCCTGTTCCATCCAAGCCCTCCCGATGAACATGACCACGCATTCCATTCCGACCCAGCCGGTTGGCTCCCACGCGTTCCGTTGCCTCCCGATGAACACAGCACATTCTGTTGCCTCCCCGTGAACACGATGCATTCTGTTGCCTCCCCATGAACACGACGCATTCTGTTGCCTCCCCATGAACACGACAACGATGCTGTTTCTCTGTTCCAACCCAGCCATGTACACGAGCCCTGGCCGTACGTTTGCGCGAGTAGGCGTTCGAGACCCCGCTCGTATGTACACATACGTGGCCGTATATTCTTTCTTGCACCCTGGCCGATGTACGTATGTGTACATGCTACGTGTGCGCCTCTACTACGACACGTACGCGCCTCTAGTATGACACGTACGCGCCTCTACTACGACACGTGCACGCCTCTACATCCACCAGTATATATGTACGTACACGTTCGCGACCAGAATGACAACGCTACGTACGCTTCGACCAGGTGGGTCCCGACTGTCAGGCACTTCCTTGCGTGTGAAGATGTAGCTGGTGGGTCCCAGTAGTCAGGGGGCGAATCATTTTTTTGCCCGGACGCACTTCCTTGTGTGCGAAGATGTAGCTGGTGGGTCCCAGCAGTCAGGGGCGAATCATTTTTTTTGCCCGGACGCACTTCCTTGCGTGCGAAGATGTAGCTGGTAGGTCCCAGCAGTCAGGGGGAAATGTTTTTTTCATGAAATACGGTGGCATGTCCGGTGGGTCCCCGCTGTCAGGTGGAGGAATCATTATTTTGCACGTAATAAGGAGGCACTTCCTTGCTGCGGCCATGGACCCTGCTATCAGCCTCTCCACGTATAGTCCACATCCGATGGAAGTCGTTCCTTGACCACGTTGACCACGCCGTGCCAAGAGCACCACGGCGGTGGACGACGGCGAGGACTAGGAAGTGGACGACTCGGAGCCGGGGAAGACGCAACAGTGGATGCCCACGCGAAGAGGAGTACGAGGGTTCGCTGGTTCGGTTGCGGTGTGAGGCTGCTGTCGCCGCAGAATAACAGGGGGTGTGGGTGAGTAGAGGGAGGGCCTGGCCAGCGGTGGGAGTAGTAGGGGGCGGTGAGGCCTCCACGGCATCACAGCCGGCCAGGGGAGGCAGGAGCACGCAGCACGACCGGTGCTGGTTTGGGCGGCTGGAGCCAGAAGACCAGAGGTTGAAGAAGCACTACGGCCGTTGGATGAACATCGTACGGTAACATGAGCTAGAATCGTTCAGATTGACTAAGTTGACAAAGCCCTCCGTCCCCGTCAACTTGGTAGGCCCACAAGTCAGCCTCCCACTATGCTGGGTTCCAGCTCGCAGGGGGAATATTCATTTTTTTGTGCGTAATAAGGAGGCACTTCTTTGCGTGCAAAGATAGTTGGTGGGCCCGACATGTCAGTGGGGGGCATGTTATTTTCACGAAATACAGAGGCCCTTCCGGTGGGTCCCAGATGTCAGGTGGAGGAATCATTATTTTGCATGTAATAAGGAGGCATTTCCTTGTGTGCGGCCGTGGACCCAGCTTTTAGCCTCTCCACGCACAGTCTACTTCCGATGGTGTCGTTCATTGACCATGTTGATCACGCCGCGCCGAGTGCATCCAAGGTGGTGGATGACGGCGAGGCCCCGGACAGCAATGAGCTGGAGATGGGAAGACGTGGGAGTAGAGTCGCAGATGGAGAGGTGTACGATGGTTAACTGGTTCTAGTGCGATGTGGTTCGGCAGTCGGTGGAGAAGAACAGGAGGTGTGGAGGGGTGGAGGGATGGCCTGGCCAACGGTGGAGTAGCGCTTCATAGCGAAGCGTGCTAAGTAGAGCTACTAGCAGCAGGAGGCGGGAGGTGGTCCCGACGGCGCTGGAGGAAGAATACGAGAGATTGAAGATGGATGCCGGTCGTTGGATGTAAATCCAACGACTAACATGTCAGAATCATTTGTTGACTAAATTGACAACGACTTGCGCTGGCTTCGACCTATTGGCCCACATTTCAGCCTCCAAAAATGTGGCACGTATTCAACCCATTTTTTTAGAATCTATAGTCTTTTTTTGCGCGGTAGAATTTACAGTCAAATTGATCTTTTTTTGAATTACAGCCATTAGCTGGGCTAGGTGAACAAATAATGTAGCGTCCATGTGGCCCATTTATTTTATTTCCTAAAAAATTACAGGCCATTTGCACTTTCTCAAAATACACGATTTTGCTGGGCTGATTCTAATTATAATGTTTGGTTGGGCCAGCAATGTTATCATAAAATAAAAGGGGCTGAGCATTTTGTTATAAATATATTTAAATAATAAGTGATATTATTACATTCTTCCTTACATCTTACCAAGCTTTTGTACACAATCACTAGGATTTTGTGCCAAAACAATCTAGGATTTTATTTGTTAAGAAATTATTTTAATAAGTTAATAAGATGTGGGATATTGTTTTCTTACATATGTAAGTATCTGTTAAATATATGATGACAATAAAAATAATATATAATAACATATAAAATATATTTTTAGAAAAACAGGGAGCATCTCCCCGGTTCCATTGCTGAGAACGAAACCACAACATATTCTGATACAGCAGCTCAAAGAGCAATTCGAAAGCAAAGGTAGAAAAGCTACAAACTAGGGGGGTGGATGAACAAATTCTCTGAATAACACAAAGGCAGAGCGGATAGAGCACTCAAATGACACAAGGAGGGTCCAGCGAAGCCTTCATGGTCTTCAGCCAAGGGGCCGTGTTAGCCTGCAGCGACCAGTAAGCAAGCGGAGACACCGGGCTGGAAGGCGTAGCACGGTGGATGTCCTTCTTTTTCGGTGCCAGGTGCCCATCATCTTCATCGGAGATCTTGAGACGAACCCACGGGTCCAGCCCCAGAGCAGGTCGAGCCTTGTTCAGCCACAAGTGATCGCCCACGGTTTCTGGAGGGATCTTGTTAGGGTTTCCACGAAGCTCATCAACTTGTCCTTGTCCGATCCGGAGGAGAGAATCGCCCCATTCCTCAAAATGTTCCTGATCAACCTCAAGACCTGCGGAATGGAAATCCAGGAGGTCTTACTGAAAATCATAGCATTTCTATATTTCCAGAGGTACCAAAGGACAGCTAAGCTAACAGTATTTAAAACTGAGCACTTTTTGGTAGCAATCCAGAATCTGGCGACAGATTCGAAGGATGAGCCAATCTGACTAGAGAAATATTCAAAAAATAGGTGAGAACCAGACTCTTGTTCCAAGCAGTAAACACAATCAAGGGGTTTGATGATGTGTCTCTTCCTAAGGTTATCCCTAGTCATCAATTTGTTTTTGGGGAGAAGCCAAAGAAATACATGAATTTTAGGGGGAACTCTCAATTTCCAGACAGCAGGGATAAACACTAGTTGAACCCATCTAAAGTTGATAACATGATAGAGGGAGCTGGAGGAATACTTCCCCTTATTGTCCAGCTGCCAAATCAGGGCATCCAGCTCGGCAGTAAAGGTAATGCTTTTGGCAATTTCCTCCAACTGGAACCATTGTTCCATGAGACTATCACCAAAGTTCCTTCTAAAAGAGAGAGTTTTAGGCATTAACCATCCCAAACTTCATTGACACTTTTGTTAAGCTCATTGCAGACAGAGTAAATATGCCAAAATTGGACTGCTAGGGGGGATGTGCCAAACAAAGTATCTTCCCAGAACCTGGTTCTGCTCCGATCCCCTATGTTCTATCTGTAGCCAAATTTCACAGCTTGCATAATAGATTTTAATCCTTTCCAGAATCTAGATGTCTTAGGGTTGGAGGAAGGGACAAAAATATTAGGTTTATTTCCTAGGTATTTATGGGCAATAAGAAGCTTCCAGGGTTTCAGGTCTTCCTCATAGAATCATTTTATCCAAGACCCTAGAAGAGAGATGTTAATTTCTTCGAGGTTAGGTATGCCTAGGCCTCCAAAATCTTTTTTCATAGAGACTAGGGCCCAATTAGCAAGGTGTAGCTTCCTATTTCCCTCAAAATCATTCCACAAGCAATGAGACATCTGAGAATTGATGAGGTTCACTGCCCATTTAGGGAACTTGAAGAAGGAGAGGAGATACACTGGAGTGCTAGCCAAACAAGCTTGTATGAGGATCAATCTACCTCTGTAAGAGAGAAGTTTGCCCCTCCACCCAGCAATCCTTTTAATGATTTTATCCAGAAGGGTTGGATATCCTCTCTCCTCAGTTTATCATAGTGGAGAGGGATACCTAGGTACTTAATGGGGAAGTTACCTTTATTACAGACTAGAATAGAGAGGAAGTCAGCTAACTCCTGATCATCCATGTTGATAGGGATGAGTTCACTTTTAGAGTAGTTCATTCTCATGCCTGAGACTTGTTCAAAACAGGTTAGAACAGTTTTCAGATTGCTAGCATATGTGGAGTCATTGTCTAAGAAAAGGATGGTATCATCTGCATATTGAAGGCAGATGATGCCACCAGGGAAGGCCTCGGGACAGAGCCCTGCAATCAAACTATGATCAGCATTTTAGTAAGAACGTCCACTACTAAATTAAACAAAAGCGGGAAGATGGGGTCACCTTGCCTAGGGCCTTTACCAGCAAGGAAAAAAAATCACTTTCACAGTTATTTAACTTGACCCCAACAGACTCCCCATGAGTAAGTTGCTGGATCCAACTAGTCCATTTACCCCCAAAACCTCTAAGCTCCAGGAGTTTCATAAGGTAATCAAGGTTAACTTTATTGAAGGCAGTCTAAACTAGAACTACCATCTAGAGAAAAATTCTCACAAACAGAGCATTCAGATCTGTTTTGGTGAGGGTAAATTAAGGAAGAGCATTCAATGCCATCATTAAGAGAAGTAACATCTACACCAATCTTAGCAGCAATGGCATTGAAGGAAGGATCATTAAAGTTGGAGAAGGAAGTGTGTTTCATACCCTGGGGTTTTTGCACTTCCAGGTTCTGAACCTCTTTGAGCTGTTGAGCCTTTTCAATAATGGTTCTCTTGTCACCAGCTACCCTGGCACTGGTTCTGGTGGCTTGAACAGGACCCCATTTGGGAAGGTGCTTCTCCTTAGGAAGGGCATGGAAGTCAGAGTTGTATTTTGAGTCCAAATTGTCTGGGAGTTTAGTTGTTTCAACAAGTGCCTCTTGATCCTCTTGTTGATCTACATAACCTTCTAATTCGATCAGATCATCATCTTCCAGGAGCTCCATTTCCCTGGGGAGGTTGAATCCATCAGTTTCATCAAGCACAGAATTCAGGATCTTTTCCTGGATGCTGAGTTGAGGAGTGTATGGAGAATCAGGGAGGTGTGTCTTGAGGACTAAAGTGGGTCTAGTTTCTCCAAGCATCTGATTGTGGCCAAAAGACTATCCTCTGATGTTAGGGGCCCCAGAATTGGCAGCAGGCCCTTTATCTGATTCAGATCTAGAGCTCCTATTGGATTCAACATCTTTAGTAAGATTGGTATCGGTTTCAGCTGCAGAGACATATGTACCAGCAAACAGGTTGGTGGAGGTGTCAGTTTCAGTCGGGGTTAAGGACTCCACCTCAATGAGTAGCCTGTAGATTTTGTTCCCAACTCCAAAAAGCCTTTTAGCAAGGATTTTGGAGGGATCTTTGCATAATATTTTGACCCTAATAGTTTCATAGAATGACTTGAAATTATGCTGCCAATCCACATCTAGTAAGACCCCTAGAGTGGAAGTGATTTGATCCAGCATAGTCCAGTCATACCACTTGGGGGTTCATTTTCCTGATCTTGATCCAAGTTTCCTGGAGGTCCTCTTCAGCCTCAATACTGTCTTTCCAGACTTCAACATTGACTACAACATTGTCTTTTTTGAGACCAAAACAGCAGTTTCCAGCAACTTGAACTACATCTATTTCAGGAGGGAATTTGACCAAGAATGTCCACTCATCTAGGGCATTGATTGGCCAGGGCCAGTTGGTTTTGTAAATGTTTGCAAACTCAGTGGCAAGTTCCTGCTTGGTCACTTCACCAGCTTCTACCAGAACAATCCCCACATTCTTCAGGGAGCCATGATACTGAGCATTTTCATCAGGTGGGTCTATGTGGTAGAACCCTAATCCTGGAGTAGCACTTCCAACATATCTAGCAGAATTGTGTGTTTTCCTTCTGATATGGCAATTTTCAACTTTATGAGTAACCATTTTGCAGATAAAACAACTCTTGGGCTTGACACATTTATCCAAATGATGCCCTGGTTCCCACAGTTGTAGCAGATCACCTCAGAGTATGCCATAAGGCCTGAAGCAGGGGATAGAGCAGTTTTCTGGATGTCCTGTCTCTTCTTTTGCTGATTCTTGCCTTGAGATTTCCCACTGATCTGAGAGTCAGAACCACTAGCAGATTGATCTTGGGCAATTACAGGAGCCTGCCCAGATTGTGCCCACATTTGGGGCAGAGGTGGGCCGTACCACTGCCCAACCGATGCTCCCTCCCCCCATTGTGATAGGGGAAATTCATCGGAGTTCCTGGTTCCTTCTCATCCTCCAGCCAGATGTTGTCTCTCAGGAAGCAGAAATAACCACCAGATAACTCAATTGAAGCAGATTGCAAGCCTAATTTCAATCTTCTACAGGTTTGGGGAGAGGTAAGGTAGGGGATCCACCTGCTCCGGCTCCGGTGGCGTGCTGGTGGGCATGAGTCCAGTGAAGCATTCCCATCTCGCAGCACGGCATGGATCTCCTGAATTCACTTCTCGTTTCGCCCATCGAACGAACGCAATCAGCAGCTCCCTGGGGTGGGGCATCCTGTGCTTCTCTGAGAAATCTCCTTCGAAGTAGATCCGCAGGGCTAGATTCAGTAGCTCCCAATCCACATGATCCTTGCACATCCGAGCATACATGCGTGAGTGAGAGAACGGATTCGGGCCCTCCTTGGCTTCCTCCCTCGCAGCTTCCTCCTCTGTTTCCCTCCATTCGCCCGTGCACTGGGTCTAGGAGAGAGCGTCGTCGCGTATCCGCATCGCCCGCTCCCTCCATCTCCTCCCTTGAGTCTCCCGCAGCACCGCTGGCGCGACGGAGTTGAGCGGCTGGAGCATCCGCGGGAAGGCTTTGTAGACATGTTGGAGATGCATCTTGTACATCTGCCTGTCTTCCAGCCATTCCCCTATGGATATGGCCGGCGACTCCATGGGGTGCGCAAGTGGACTTGCTGAGGGGGGCAGGCGCGGCCGGAGTCAGGAGGCGGGGGGTGGCGGTGAGATCTATGGTGGCGGCGAGGGTGGAGGTAGTGGCGGGGGCGGCGGCGAGGGTGGAGGTGGTGCCGGGGGCGAAGGGGGTCGCGAGAGCGGTCATCTATTTGCCAATTATGTGAACTAAACAGTCAACATATAAAATAATTTAAATATATATAATATAGTTAGAAGGGAAACATAAGTTGGACCTGGCGTTCCTATTCTTATATAAAAAAATAGAACAGACCTCTGTGTTTTCTTCAAAAAAACATAAATTGGGCTGCCAAAAAACCTCGGATGGGAGGTCCATAGGTCGGTCGATACATGACGGCCCTAAGAAAATACAAACAGGCCTATGGACCTCCCATCGGAGGTCGTGGGCTGCGCATGTTAAAAATGAAAGCCTAGACGGGGCAGCCCAAAACCACGTCCAACACTTGCCAAAACTTCGTCCCTCGTTTTCTCTGTGTTTCGCACACTCGACATTGTGTGGGCATTTTGACTGTGCATCATGTGAAGATGTGCAATGCATGAATGTTGATCAGCAAGATGTTAACTGGCTGGTAGTTCCATTTTCGACCATGAATAAAACTTCCAACATGATGTTAACCCTGTTTGAAAAGGCCGTGTTAATATAAATGCTCTACCTCTTAAAGTTGCAGTTTCTTATCTGAAACTAAACTTGCAGTTTCTTATCTGAAACTGAAACTTGCAGTTTCTTCTCTGAGAATCACATTGTCTGCACTTTTATACTCCAATGAAACTACATTTTTTAAGTTCTAAAAATAGATATCTATAATTCATAAAATACTTCATATGCTCAATACTGCAAATCTGAAATTCAAAAGACATTCATATCTTAAAGTACTCTCAAAATACACAACACAAAACACAATTCACAACATGCAAATACTGACAACCCTAAGCTCCTCCTGACAATTTACAACATGCCGGCTATTGGGCTGGGGGGGCAGCCCCCTCCTATTCCTCGGTGGCAGACAGACACCCCGTGAGACGATGTGAATAGCGAGGGAGACGATGGTGGGGAAGCATCGTCAGGCCAACTGTTTTTCTCCTCTTGAAGTTGGGTTCGGTCGACGAAGAATCCACCGGCTTGCTCTGGCCGGACACCCTCACAAATGGCACCCTGCAGATGCTCGATCCTTCAATCTCTGGTGGATGCTCCATCTGGTACTCCCACCACCGCTCCCTCACGATCGGATTCGGTGAATCTGTTTGCTCCATGGCCCAGAGGAGCAGCTCTATGTACTCCGGCGCGACTCCCTTCGGGAGTATCACCGCCTTTTCGCTTTGTTGCAGATATTTGGCCATGGATGTCGCTATTGCCACTAGTTAGTCCTTGTTGTCAAACCAAGACTGTATCTCCAACATCCTAGCTAGCTTCATAGGGTCGCTGTCTGCGATCCTCACGTATCGGTTGTACTCCTCCATCGATCTACTTCTCCACAGCACCTTCACTCGCCGGCGGTGGTTTTTGAATGGAAGAGGAGAGGAGCAGCGCTGGTTTTGGATTAGAACAGGAGAGGAGCGACGCTGGTTTTGGACTGGAACAGGAGAGGAGGGGCGGTGGTTTTGAAATGGAAGAGGAGAGGAGCGGCGCTGCATTTAGATTGGAATAGGAGAGGAGCGGCGGTGGTTTAAGAGAAGAGCGGAAGAGCGGCGCTGGTCTTGGAAGTATTTTTTGTTGTTTTGCGTATTTTGGGTCAAAGTTTGACCACGTACTATATTTGACAAGCAAAATGTGAATGCATGTCACCAAAAAGTGTATCGTTTGGTTCGTATCTGAATGTACTTTCAAATTATATTATTTTTGCAACATATAACATATATTTTATGTGCGAAAATCATGGTCAATTATGACCCAGAATAAAAGGGAGACTAGTTAATGTGGGGTCGCTTTCTTAATTGAAGGGTCAATTGATTTTGATTTTGATCCAGTCACACCGCGTCGGCCCTCTCGTCCAATCCTAAATCGCTGCCGCATGCTCCTCTCCCTCTTCTCCATTGCAAAACCACCTCCTCTCCTCTCCATCATCTCCATTCCAAAACCTCCATCTAGCCTCTCCATATTCTGATCTTCTCCATTGACTCATCTCCATCATCTCCATTCCAAAACCACTGTCTCGCCTCTCCGTCTTCTATATTGCAAGACCACCGTCTCTCCTCCGTTTTCTAGACGCTTTGCTCCATGGCGCGGGTGTAATCCATGGATACAAAATTAGTATATTGTATACTATTTAAAAGTCGAGTGCCGGGCTTTTCCGGGGCGGTAGGCGGCGGGGTAGTTCCTCCTAGTCGGTTCGACAGAGACGTGAGAAGACGAGGGAGTAGGCTGCTGCAAACGTAGGGCTGTGTGATTTGACAGTGGGTTACTGCTGGACGGGTGGGGCCCCGTGATTGGACTTGCCATTATCATTTTAACTGCGGCGCTACAACCAGCGTGAGTCTCCCGATTCCTGACCACCTCCATACAGGTGCCTCTCCCAATGCTCCACCATGTAGTAGAGGCTGGCTCTTGCATGAGAGCCCACTTCTGCACTTTTTCCTTGCCTCTCTTTCCTCCACATATGCAAAAATGCCATGTAAAGCGCACTATTGTACGTACTTTTACTTGCTCCTATAGGTGCTTAAGCTTGCCACATAGGCATAAAGTCTGATGTGGCATGTTAATCAAGAAGAGAGATACTGGTTTGGTGACCCAAGGAAGAAACAGTGCTAAGCGCGTGTACCTAGGTGAAAAGACAATTTTGTGTCTATAGCTAATTTTATGAAGCAAACTTAGCAACACCATTTCATTGGAAGAGGTCACTCCTTGGAAAATGCAATACAAACTAGTACTCTCTGTGTCCCATAATATAAGAACATTTTTGGCACTACACTAGTGTAAAAAACAATCTTATATTATGGGACAGAGGGAGTACGAAGAAAGAGATAGATAGGAGTAAAAAAATAAACTTATAGCCAACCTTGTTGTAGTATGAGTGACTAAGTGATGACTATGTATGACATGCCAACATCAGATAGCCTAACGCACCGTGTTAAATCACAAAGGGCATGACCGCCCAAGCGACGCGACGGTCGTGTTAGGCACGACCATGATACGGGCTGCTGGCAGCCCTTGGATCTGAGATCAAACGGTCGCATGCTAAGTTGCTGAAAATTCACAGAATAACCCTCCAGGATAGGATATTCACCCATAGGTCTAGAATCACGCCATGCAACCGTTCGATCTCAGATCCAAGGGCTCTCGGAAGCCCGTATCATGTGATAATGGAAAGCCACTACCCTGCCGTTCACACGCTGGCAGTTCGCTCCTAGTCATCCCGTCCATTCACATTACGGCAGTTCCACTAATCCTAACCCTCCTCCCAAATCCATGGCGTCCCAAATCTCCACGATCGGTGGTGAGTACAAGGTTAGAACCATCACCGGCGATGAGTTCGACGTCATCTACACTCGTTCTTCCGTGATGGTGAAAGGATGCCTTTCTCGCTTCAGACGCATGTTTGAAAACTCAGATGATGAGTGGGTCGCTGGGCTGGATGTTGAGTACACCACAGTCCTGGGACCAGAGAAGGATCTAAAGGACGTAGAGAGGAAGAAGCCAGCCGTGATCCAGGTTTTCATACATAATGTTTGCTTGGTCTACTACATATGCCATGCTGACGTTGAGTGCCAGGATTTTAAGAACTTCCTCAAGGACAAAATAGTGAAATTTGTTACTGTAGACTTTAAGAATGACAGGGATGTCCTACGTCGGATAGGTCTCGTTGTAGGCAACGCCTTCAACCTCCAGAAGAATCGCTGGTGTCCTCTCATCAGCATTCAATGCTGACCCTGGCAGGAGCCATGGTTCATCCTTCGTATGGTAAACTGGAGAAACCTCCATACACGTTTCATTGTCATGCATGGCAGCAGAATGTACTAGATATAGACCACATCCACTACGCTGCAATGGATGGCTACCTTTGCTTCAATATCTACAAGGGTTGGATGAAGAGCAACAACCAAGTGTGCGGTTCAAGCAAAGAAGTTTCGGCCAAGAGGAAGAGGGACAAGGACGAAGTCGAGGACGTGGACGAGGACTCCGAGTAAGGTGGCAGTGTCGTTGCTCATGGTGGTTCTAATGCAGTGTCTACCGGAATAGTTGCAAAGTTTAATTTCAGGTGTGCTTAATTTAATTTGAGGGTGTGTTGTGCTGAGCCCCTAGCAGAACTATGTTATGTTTCTTCTCGTTACTTTAACTCTTTAGTACGTACATACTAGTATTTCTTACATTTCATCTTTTAGTTGGTATAGTACTACCACTCGTTTCTTCACATTATATACGTACAATATATATGGCCAACATCATATAGCCAGCAGTTTAGTTGTCAAAGAATTTCAAGGTGCTTAGTTTTGTCAAAGAATTCCAGGATGCTTAGAGGGTGCTTGGATCCAAGGGACTTTTTTTAGTCTGACTGAAAATAGTCTCTTTAAGAGACTAAAGTTCCAAGCACCCCTGACTAAAGAGGGGCTAAAACTAGTCTTGAGACCAATTTTTTTTAGTCAGGGGTACCCCTACTAAAATGTGGATTAGTCCTCTCTCTACTCATTTAACTCCTCTCCTTTAACACATGCGAGTTCTAGATTGGAGGGTTTGGAGGATAACAAATGCTCATTAACTTGATTTTAGCCTTTTTAGTATTTGGCTCCAAGCATGGGTGAGGCTAGCATGTTTTAGTCCCACTACTTTTAGTCATGGGATTAAAACGTATCCAAGCACCCTCTTAGTTTTATTTGAGGGGTGGGTGGTGCTGGACACCATTATTGTGACTAGCCTTTTTAATAGTACTATATGCATAATTTGGCGATGAGTGCTCTCTATATGTACCACTTTTTTTTTAATTTCAAGTTTTGCTCCATGGCGCAATCCATCGATACTAATGTTGTACAAAAGTATACCTTTTTTAAAAGGCTAGAGGGCGGGGCAGTCTAGCATGGTTGGTTTCACGAGAGGCGAGGTCCTTTGTGATTTGACGGCTCATTACTGTTTGAAGGCGAGGCCTTGAGATTTGACTGCTCGTATAAATGCGCTGACGACCTGATCTAGGAGGAGCAAAGAACCGTGCGCTATACTCAAGTTTTCCACTGGAGTAGTACTACGAGGGAGGAGCACGAAACACGGCAGCCCAGTGCCATATGAAGACAAAAACTGAAATAATTTGCTAGTCATCTCATTGTTAGCATTGTTCTATTCATTCCCTCAAAAAAACCATTGTTCTATTCATGCCTCGCAGAGAACGTGACACGTGCGGCGAAACACCCGAAGCAAAAGATGAAACATAGGAGCAAAAGAAGAAGGAAGATTACCACCCCAAATGATCTAATTCGCCGCGGAGTCGTAACTGCTTCTTCATCTCCTCCACGACCTCCATCTCCTTGCGCGTCTCCTCCGCCATCTTCTTCATTTTGTCCGTGACGCGGGATTTCTCGATGCGAGCCTTCATCATCTGTTCCACAGTCGCATTACGTACCTTGACAGCAGCCGGGTGCTTGATGCGGAGCTTCACCAACTCCTCCTTCTGTTCCATGATGAGGGCCTACATCATCTTCATCGAGGAACTACTATTCTCATGAAACTTCTTCCAGCCGGCGTTCTTCTCCTTCAACAGGTCGATCTCGTGGCAGAGCTTCGCCTTGTCCTCCTGAAGTCACAGGATTTCGCCGGTCGCCTTCTTCTCCGAGGCAATGCTCTTCTTCAGCAGCACCACCAAGCCGGCGGTCAACTCCCCCTGCTGATTGAGCTCAGCGGGCATGTCGTCGAGGCTCTCCTTCAGCAACTCCATCAAGCCTTGGATGAACTCCTTCTGCTTATTGAGGTGCTTATTGAGCTGATCGGGCATGCCGTCGAGGGATAACGACTCTAGCTCCGTCGGCTCAGCATGTTCGCCTCCGCGGCTAGGGCGCTCCTGGGAGCCATCGCCTGCCCGTGAGAGATCTTTCGAGGTCTCTACGTGGCGGCAAGCCCTCTCTTTTTTTCCACAGCGTTGGTTGCCGCTCCCTTGTTACGAGTAGTACTCGACCTATAGCTATGCTCACCGGCCATGGCAACGATGGACGAAGAAGAAGCACTTATGAGGAGGAAAGGTAGAGTAATTTTCAGTTAGGTAGTTCCCCTTTTTATAACCTAAGTACTAGCACTAGTACTAATACCTTCATAGTGGGAACACGTTCAGGTTTGGCACGTATTAGTAGGTGTGAGCAGGCTTTCGAATGTGATGGGAACAAGGTAAAGATTAATTGATGGTTTTGGTTTTGAGGCCCGAAACGGCTCCTGATGAGTTTAGCGGTACATAAATTTCAAGTACTACACTGCTCAAATGCGTAAATATTATGTTACTGTCAAAAATTGGCACAAAATACGAAGGAGACCAATGGAAGTACGACTGGCAACCCATGATTTAACTACTCGCATGCGCGTAGTGGAGTAATAATGTCTTTCTTCCGCCCTCACGTCCACTCAATTTGTATGCGCTGTATAATTGACCATCAATAAAGTGAACGACTTTACACGCGTCAAATTATCACATGGGGTGGATCTTCGTACAAAATTGCGTCCGCCCGTGTACCCGCGTGTGCATGCGAGGGAATGAATGCATGCGTGGCATGCGTGCACATCTTTGCTTCGTGCATGTACCGCCAGTATGGCTCAGGGAGGACGAGTACATTCTTCTGGAACCAGCAGCACGTCACTGTGATCAATCCACACAAGGAGGTCGCGACAACGCCTCCACATGTGCCTCGTGGCTTCATGAACTGTAAGAGAGACACTGTGTAGCGTGCCATTGGTATTCTAATTTACGTGTTTTGCACATACTTGAAGTACTAGTAAGGTACACGTGCATTGCACGCATCAGATTTCGCAACCAAATTATGAATAAATACCACACTATAGCATGTAAGCTCTGTGTCATGTATGCCTGATGTAGCCCTTCGTTTATTTCTTATAGTTCATCTCATTAAAAATCAATTAGTTTTTATAAAAAAGCTAAGAACGCGGGAATAGGAAAAACATGAGATTATAGAAAAAACGCAGAGCTACAGGATTGTACGAGTGTTTGATTGTGCATAGAAAAAACGCAGAATTCTTTCAAAGAGGTCTGAGTGGATGGGATGTTTCCTATGAAATCTAGTGCAAATGAATCATATGGAAAAATTCCTATGGTTTACAATCCTACAAATCAAACAACCAAGATAGGAAAAATTCCTAATGATTAGAATCCTCCAAAATTCCTTTGAGAATCCTTTGAATCAAAGCAGCCCTTAATATATTTTATGATTCATGGAATTGTGCATTGTAAAGCATAAAGTAAAAACAATTAATGGCAATTCAACTAGAAAAAAAGTTTGGGCAGTTATGATACGAAATATTCTAGAACAAAAGAGAACCACTGTTGTTTTGAGGTTTGTGCATTATGCTTAAGTTCAATCATGGAGTATGCTAGATTGTACATGTGGCAAAATCCGGTGGGGGGCTAGAAGATGGTGCGTGGGGCCGAGTGGAGGGAGACTATGAAGGAATGCACAAGTGTGAGATCGATATTTAGAGAGAGGGGGCAAACACGTGCACTATTGCGCGCAGTGGCGGAGCCATGAAAAATAAATGAGCTAGGGGGCCAAGCATTGCTAATCCTTTACGAGGAGGGACAATTCATGAACTTAAACCATTTTTAGCAGCAATTGTCTAATGATCACATTCTTATTAGCCTCGATATATAGTGATGTTAGGGGGGAGTGGGGCAGGGCCCTTACTGCCCCCTGTCTTCGCCATTGTGCACGCATCTGAGAGATGAAGCGGAAGGCATGGATGATGAGAGGGGGGCGTTGGACATATAATTAATGTGGGTGTATTAGCTATATATGTTAATCCTATATAGAGAGGTATAGATTGATCGATGTGGACGTGGGAAAGAGGGTGAGACCTCACTGGATATATCGATTGATCGCTTTGTGCGGAAAACTATGAAAGACCTAGCTATATACACAGATACATAGAGGAACATCGATCGTTGCGCATGCACGTGTGAGAGATAAAGAATGCCTGATATGATGGAGAGGGGGATGTGTGTGGGTGTGTGCCTTCATGGGAGACCGACCTGAAGAAAAAGATTGCATGCGTGCGATGGATATTGCCGACTGGTAGTGTGTGTGCATGCATGCATGCATGCACAAGAGAAAGTTAGTGGTACAATTATAAAGAGAAGACTACTGTGTGGGTGTAAAAGAATAGGTGAGGTCATAATCAATGTAAAGTTGAATTCAAATATTTGAATAAGAGATCCTGATGTTTGAAACCAATGCATGCATGAATGTAACGGAGATCTGCCCGGTGTGGTTTGGAAACGAGCATGTTGTAATGTATACACATTGAACAAGGTCATACTGATTTGAATTTGAGATACCGATGGCAAACATCATTTGGCCACATCGCATCCGTGCATAGACACACTATTCTAATTGGAGATGATGGGCGGCTTTCGCATCACATATCTATATCTATACCCCTATGTATATATATTATTTTTTATATTTTTTTTATATTGTGTGTGGGTAACTTTAACTTTGAAAGATGGTCGTTGGATGAGGCGAATCTGATGGTCCAAAGATGGCAAATTTGAGCACTACTGGCCGTTGGATATCATCTAGATTCCACCAGATTTCGCCACATCGATAATCTAGAAGACTCCATGGTTGAACTTAAGCATAATGCACAAACATCAAAACACAAGCACTTCTTATTTTTTCTAGAATCTTCCGTATCAGAATTGCCCAAATGTTTTTCTACATGATTTGCCATTATTTGTTTTTACTTTATGTCTTACGATGCACAACTCCATGAATCTTAAAATAGATTAGCTTTCCTATAAAAACTAGATGATTTTGAATGAAATGAACTATAAGAATTAAACAACATCTACATCATGCATATATGACTCAAAGCTTGCATTCTATAATGTGGTATTTATTCATAATTTGGTTGCCAAATCTCATGCGTGCAATGCACGTGTACCTTACTCTAGTCTAAATGGTGTTTGTGTGTGTGTTGTGCGTGTTGAGGTGCAAATTGTCTTTTTTTTTTGGTACACGTTAAGCTTGTTCTTCCGAAATTTCAAGCCGCGCCTTGTTATGCCGAAAATTCAAGCTAGCGTCTCTGTCTATCGTGCTGTGAAACTCCCGCCTCTTCAACCCGCGCCTTGTTAGCCCGAAATATTTAAGACATATCTTTGTCTCGTTGTGCTCCGACAACTCCCTCCATCTCAACCCACGCCTTGCTATTCCGAAATTACAACGCGCGCGAAAACTCCCACCTCCTGTGAAATCCCGACATGCGAAATCCCCGTGGTACCCCTGAACCAAAAGAATCGCCTCAAATCGGTGGGGGTACTTTCGTAACTTACCCCACATTTCGGACAAGCGCGTATCTAAGCCATGGTTCCCCACTGCCATCCCATCCGCCCACCCATTCATACACCGAGGCCGCGAAACCCCATGACGAAACCCCACACCCTGCTCCGTCCGCCACCCAGCCGGAGCCTCTTCCCCGACGACGACGTCCACAGCAACACCTCGACATCCCTCATCCACCGTACCGGATGAGGATCCATCGTCGATCTCATCGTCCCGCCGGTTCAGCCACCCCGTCATCCACCTCCAAGGAGCTGCCCCAATGTTCCCCTCGTCTTTCGCGCCACCTCCATTCCCACACCTCATCTTCACCTACACCACCGGAAGAGCATCATCATCACCGTTTCCTTAGATGAAGCTGCGGCCTAATCGGCGCCACCAAAGAGGTTGTACACTAATCGCCGCATTTTCTTCTTGATTCAATCTCACGGTGCTGCCGACACTTGGTCCCGAGCCGACACGGCGCGACTCCATCCACGCGGCGTCGCCGGCCACTTCCTCCACGGCGTCGCTCCCTCGGCGGCGATGTCCACATCAGTAGGAGCTGATGCTGCATTAGCTCTCGCTCGCTCTGCTGCTCTGCTCTTGCTCTTGGTCCCCTGCCTGGTCTGCTCTTGCTATTGCTCTTGCTCGCGTTGCTGCTCTCGCTCGTGCTCTTGCTTGCGATGCTGCTCCGATTTAGCTACACTTCAGTCGATTGAATCGACTTTTGGGTCAATCGATTTTCAGGGGGTGGGGGGGCTCGCCGGAGAGGTACCCCACTATCTATCTTAGGGTTCAGGAGGGGGGCGGTGGTCGCCGATGGTGGCGGGCCATTGGCGTGGCGGTGGCGTGGGGATCGCCGGAGAAAAAGCTCGGCATGGGGGGCCTAGAGGGATGGACCGGGGCGGCGGCGGACCGGCCGTGGGGAGTGTTTTCGGGGCGGGCGGGGCGGCGCACCGACGGCCGCGGGCGGCGGGGGGCTGCTGTTTGGCCGGTGGTGACTGGCGGCTTAGGGGGTGGACCTTTAAGATGAACCGCGGGCCCTTGATTTCATATCCAACGGCTGCAAAATCGACTGACCAGAGATGAAAAAGTCAGTCGACCGACGTGTAGCCTCACCTTGCTAGTGGGTTCAGTTTCGACAGCAAAATTCAGTTTCGACAGTTAAGTTCAGTTTCGACAGTTAAGTTAAGTTTCGACAGTTAAATTCAGTTTCGACATTTAAGTTCAAAGATGAGCGGCTGATGTATTTTACATCTAGCACTTTGTGGTTATGTACTTTACGTCATGTATTCGAGATGCTATTAGAATTCCACTCAGGTTAACGTTGTTCGTTGTCTCTCTTATCTTGCTTCAGACTCGGCATCGTACAACTCACTGGAGCTACTCCAGTGATGAAACCCTCCATCACAGCGGAGCAGTACCTCGGGCTCCATCTCAAGACGCCTAAGATCTTCTTCCCCTCCTCCGACAGCCAAGTCAGCCGGAGCATCCTCACCGGCCAACCCAATCACGCTGAGATCGACATGGCTTCGCCAAAGAGGTTGTACACTTGTTGCATCTCTTTTTTACTCTACATGTTATATATATTGTCCACTGAGCACTTGTAGTAACGGGAAATACGATTATTTTATCCAACTATATCACAAGTAGTGAGGTACTAGGCAACTTAGCTATCTTTGATGGACTCTCTTGAACGCCGTCATTATTTATCTCTGCGCGTTTGAGCTGTGCATTTGTTGATGGGCCTGGGAGTTGAGCTAGTATGGCAGTGCCTTGGGTCCAAAGTAATAGAAGTAGCACAAAAACATTTTTTTAGTGTAGGATTTTCCTTGCTCAAGCCTGGCTACTAGAATCGACAGTGCTTGAAAGGAAAAGTGAATGAAAAACATCAGAATTGGAAAGTTTCCTATGGTACTACTTTTCATGAATTTGGTGCAAAGGAATGGAGCAAAGGAAAACTGTAGGATTTGTTCCTTTAGTGTCTCCTTGAAAGAAAAACCATAGGAATTCTAACTTCCACTTCTCCTCCTTTTCATATTCCTATTCATCAAGACAAGACTAAGAGATAGTAGCATAATAGCATTATAACCGTACATTTTCTTGTGGTTTGACTTAATCTCACCATGCTTTTTTGCATCATGTGATCTTCCAATTGTTGTGAATCAAACACCCAGATTGGCAGAAATCCTGTGTTTTTAAATTCTCTGGTTTGCACATGCATTCCTATCCTATTCCTGTCTATTTCCTATCCCTGCATTGTTAGAATCCTCAAATTCAAACAAGCCCTTACTCAATTACTTCTGTTACAGATATGTGTCAAAGAAAACCTTGTGTGGTTTGTCCTGCTCCTGCGGTGCTGTGTTCCACCCCAGCTCAGCTGCTCCAACGACGGAAGGGTTCACCACAGCAGGGATCCGCTCTCCAGACTATCTTTCGCCGCCTCAAATCTTCTTCCCCGCCGGCGGCAGCCATGACAACTGCATTACCATCATCAACTGAGCAGATGACTTTGAGGACTACATGGGTCCGCAAGAGAGGTCGCACTCTTCTGTGTCTGCTTACGTTATGCATCGCTTAATATGATGACATGTAGAGGTGGAAAAAAAGCTTGAAGCTCGGGAGCTAAACGAGTAGCTCGTGACTCGGCTTGAATCAACTCGAACTCGAAGAATAACGAGCCAAGCCGAGCTTTAGTTTAAGATGGTTTACAAACCAAGTTAAACGAGCCGATCTCACGAGTACTCATGTAACTAGTTAGGCTCGATAAAAAATCAGTGTTTTTAGGGGTAGTAAAATACAGCCACTAAACACCCCGCGTCCCAGGACAAGGCCCAGCCACTTAAGGTCGAGCCACGCAGGAGACTCACACGTACATGACCACATATGCACATGCTAAATTCTAAGTTAATCTTTTTATCGTATTTGTAAGGTCTAATGTTCATATCTTTAACGAGCTTAACAAGATAAACAAGCCAGCTCGCGAGTTATACGAGTCGAGTCGAGCTAGCTCGTTTATGAAACAAGCTTTAGTGAATCGAGTCGAGCTGGCTCGACTCGGCTCGAATTCCACCCATAATGACATGCTACATTATCGTTGTGTTCACCTATTAGACTCCAAGTCAGGTCCAAACTAATGCTGAAACTTGAGTTTTTAAATGGTTGTGGGGTACATATTGGGGCAGCAATCAGTACTATCTGTCTACTATCTGGTTAATCTCTGGTGTCTACTATGAGTTTCATGTTGGGTGAAAACAAACATTAAAGGAGCCATTATCTGTATTTTTTAACTAAAGCTATTATCTGCCTGCTATCATTGGTTTTGGGTATATCCACAGTTTGCTACCATCACTCTAGATTTGTGCATGCACTCCTTACATAATCTCACTATGTTTTATTCCTATGCATGCCAGTTACTGTACACAATGGAGCTGATCATGTAGAGCAAAAGAGACGAGCCTTGCATGGTAATAAAATTTCATGCAGACGTCATTCCATGGTGGGCGCAAAGGAAGCCCCCCTCCACCCATTTCGGATCATAATCAAGAGGAAGATAACTGTTTTGAGGGGGATTCAGAAGGAGAAGACCACTCCTATTTACCCCATGAGGTCTTCGCTCTAACTTGGCATGCTGATGTTGGTAATATCATGCATATGGTGCCTTGCATTGCTTACTTTATACATTACAAATGTCATCTGCTTAGTTTAGACATGCTTTGTGTCAATGCCATCTGTTTAGTTTCTTTATCGTATATGTGAATCATGCAATGCCATCTTGTCTAGCCAGGCATCATATATGTGAATTTTGCAATGCCACCCTGGTTAGCCAGTCATCTTATATGTGAATTATATCATGCCATCATTTTTTTATTACGTGTTAAATTTGTCAACAATTTTAGTACATTCAATTACTCTCCCTGTGCATCATCCATTCGACACGGTCATGGAAAAATCTGGAGTGGAAACAAGGTCTTCGGAGCAGACAATGCTATCTGACGAAGCGCATGTCTTGCTGGTTACCGATAGCTCCTCAGAGGAGGATTCAGAGACAGATGACCAGTCATATTTTCCCCCGAGGTGCATGCCCTAACTTGGCAGGGTTATGTTGCTAATATCGTGCGTATGGTATCTTGCATTGCTATGTCATTTGCTTAGTTTAGACATGCTTTGTGTGAATGCCACCTGTTTAGTGTCTAATTACCATATATGTGAATTATGCAATGCCATCTTGTTGCAAGACATTATATATGTGAATTATGCAATGTTATCTTGTTGCAAGGCACTATGTATGTGAATTATGCAATGCCATGTTGTTTAGGCAAGCGTCATATATGTGAATTATATCATGCCGTCCTTTTTTTTGTATTTCTCATTGCTTTTGTCGATAATGTTTATATATTCAACTGCTCTTCCTGTGCATCAGCCATTTGAATTGGTGATGGAGAAATCTGGAGTGAAAACAAGGTATTCAGAGAAGACAATGCTACCTGCTGAAGCAGATATCTTGCTGGTCATAGATAGCTCTTCAGAGGAGGATTCAGAGGCATATGACCAGTCCTATTATCCTCCTGAGTGTATGCTCAAACTTGGCAGGGTTATATTACTCATATAATGCATATGTTGTATTGCAATGCTTATTTTTCACATCATATACACAATATTGAATGCCATCTCCTTAGTTGACACATCATATATGCGATTGCCCTCTGCTCGCTTCCTTAGTATATAAATCATATATTTGAATTATGTCATGCCATGATGTTTACATAGACAGCATGTATCTGAATTATGGCATGCCAGCCCATTTTCTAAAGACATAATATAGTTATATCATCTCATCCTGTTTACATAGTCATCATATTTTAAATTATGTCAGTCTATCCATGAATTATATCATGCCATCATGTTTCCATTGACGGCATGTTTGTGATTTATGGCATGCCAACCACTTTAATAGACACATCGTATAGTTATATCATGTCATCCTATTTACATAGTCATCATATTTTGAAGTATGTCATTCTATCTTGTTTAGTTAGCCATCATACATGTGAAATTGTGTCATGCCATCCTGTTTAATTAGCCATCATATGTTGAAATTATGTCATGTTATTCTGTTTGCTTAGACAACATAAATGGGAATTATTTCATGCCCTGTTTTCTTCCCTACTATCCATTGCACCTGTCTATCTTACAATGTCTGTACATTCAATTACTTTTCTTTTTTATCAGCCATTTCAATTGGAGGGAGTGATGGCAGTATCTGTGGGAGTAAAAACACGGTCTTCAGAAAAGATCGTGCTACCTGTCGATGCGGATAGAACCATGGTTGTACTTGCCCAAGAACCAGCCCCACCACACATAACCCACACTCATGCAGATTGTACCCCTACCCAGTTGGACAGAGAACCAGCTACACCCCTTCTAACCCCAACCCTAGTAGATAGAATCCCAGTTCCCGTTGACACAACACCGTCTCCACCATAGAGCACCCAAACACGAGCAGTTAGTAAGGCAACTGCAGTGCCCAAATCACGAGGACCACCACTCCGAACCCGAAGTCAACGCTTAAAGCAGAAGAAGAATTGTTCTTAGGTCAGGTTCCGTAGCGATGGTTCATACTATGTTGCTCTTGCATCACTTTATTTACTGATACCAACCAATTTCAAATTTGAAGGATGCAATTGAAACTCCAATGGCGCAACAGGTATGTTTTAAACCTGTTTCTTCAACGTGTTTGGCTATTTGCTGTTGTAACTTGCTCTATGTTGATTTCAGTTTCAATTGAATAAACAGTTATGTTCTCATGCCATGCACATTACAAATGTTGTTATTGTTGTGTAGTTTCCCACACTTATATTCTGTCTATGCTGCTTTGTCTTAAATAGATATGATTCAAACTGTATCTATCTTGATTTGGCAACATAAACTAGAATGATATAGACCATACAGTGACCATACTACATAGATATATGTTTGTTTCATGTTGTTATCCTGTCCACCTTACTACTGAACTGGTTTACCAAAATGAGTTTCATATACTACATTGTAAACCTGAGATGTGTTTGTTTGTTTCTATTTTAGAACGCGGATGAAATATTGGAGAAGAGTACCCTGTTATGCAATGGTAAAGGAAGTAATGCAGATAAGGTTCAAGATAGTGAAACATCCATGTTGGTCCCCAAGAAAGCTGATAAAAACTATATTGAAGACACTGAGACAACCCCAAAGTCCTGTCTTGATGTAGTGTTCGAGTTACTGGCTACCACTGCTGGCACCAGCTCTTCGAACTCATTGCCTGAATCAGTTCGACTTCTTGAGTCTCAACTTCAAGTTGAAAGACATCGATCAGATGTTATACGACAGGAAGCCGAAGGACTGAGGAAGTCCCTCCAGAATTCAGATGCATACTTTCTGGTGCAACAGAAAGCGCTGGAGGACTTAAGCGCCAAACAAGAGAAAGTTAATAAGCTTGCTAAGCATCTTGCCAGCATTATGGGTACCCAGGATATTGTTTCTTGAGCTCTTCTGAAGTGGTTTCAGTTCTGGACTTGTTTTGCTGCGGCGTTTATATGCTGTTGTGTTCCCTATATTTGCACTGGTGGCGAACTTTGATGCCCAGTGGATGTAATATGTGTAATAGCCGTGATAGCCTAGTGTAAGTTGCTTATTTATTTATTTCCTTGTTGTCTTGTTTTTTTTTGTTTTCTTGCAGGCAGTGCAGTTCTTTTTCTGCGGTTTGCTAGTGGCTGCAATAACCTTTTTTTTAAACTAGGCCACAATAACCATGGGCTAATATTTACTGCAGTGACACTGGGCCTCCTATGGGCCGTAGAAACAGTGGGCCTTCTACGGGCCGTATAAACAGTGGGCCTTCTACGGGCCGTAGAAATAGTGGGACTTCTACGGGCCGTAGAAACAATGGGCCTTCTACGGTCCATAGAAACAATGGGCCTTCTACGGGCCGTATCATCAATGGGCCTTATACGAGTCGTGAGGGAGTCCTGGATTAGGGGGTGTTCGGATAGCCGGACTATACCTTCAGCCAGACTCCTGGACTATGAAGATACAAGATTGAAGACTTCGTCCCGTGTCCGGAAGGGACTTTCCTTGGCGTGGAAGGCAAGCTTGGCGATACGGATATGTAGATCTCCTACCATTGTAACCGACTTTGTGTAACCCTAACCCTCTCCGATGTCTATATAAACAGGAGGGTTTTAGTCTGTAGGACAACATACCCAACAACAATCATACCATAGGCTAGCTTCTAGGGTTTAGCCTCTCTGATCTCGTGGTAGATCTACTCTTGTACTACCCATATCATCAATATTAATCAAGCAGGACGTAGGGTTTTACCTCCATCGAGAGGGCCCGAACCTGGGTAAAACTTCGTGTCCCTTGCCTCCTGTTACCATCCGGCCTAGACGCACAATTCGGGACCCCCTACCCGAGATCCTCCGGTTTTGACACCGACATTGGTGCTTTCCCGCTGAACTTCCCCTGCGAACTTTCTTTCAAAGGTTCTTCAAGAACTTACTAAATATGCCGCGCCGAAGCCGCTGATTCTCCTTAACGGAGTCTGACAGCTGGGCACGAACATCTTTCAGCTCGACTCCCAGCTTGGTGTTGGCATCTTGGAGATCGTTCTTCTCCCGCCTCACCTTTGTCAGCACCTTCTCACCAGCCTTTAACTGTCGTAGGAGGTGTTGCCTTTCCGGATTCAATCCGGCGCCATCTGCAATTTCATTTGTCAGATTCGCACCCATGCCGTGCTTTGCAAAATACTTATCTTTCGAAGTGTATATTACCAGAGGGGGTCTCCTTGGGCTCCCCTGTCGCGGCTAGTGCGGCCTCAAGCTGGGCTTTGCACTCTTCCAGCTCCTTGGACAGTAGGGAATTCTTTTTTCTGTAAGAACCTGCATAACAAATGATCCTTAAATCAGTTATTCTAACTGTTTCAAGTCTCGGGGGCTACTGGTATATATATATAATTACCTAATTTTTCTTACCCGTATGTCTTTTACATATTGCTCCGTGGCTCTGGCTAGACCATTTTGAGTGGCACGGAGGTACGCATCTCCCGAGTTGAAGGCATCTAACGCCCCTTGGGAGAAACAAGCATCGTGAAGAATTGTCCGGTGACGCCTGTGGTTCATGGCACTCTCCACCTCAGAGTTGGTGGCAGACAACCCGTCCACATCCTCCGTCGGAGGAGCGTTTGGCGCGCGCCTTGCATTCACCTCTGCCTCCGGACCAGGCTTTGGAGCCTGGCTAGTGGAGGCGCAGCTGGCAGCCTCTCCGGATATAGTCCGGTGAGGTCTCTTTGTCCGGAAGAGAGCACGAGTGTCAATGTTCCTCGAAGGTATAACACCTGGGATAAGGGGGCGCGCCATACCTTTGCACCGACGCCTCGGTCCGGACTGCACTTCTTTTCTCCCCACGGGGCCCTGCGGCCCCTCGTTGGCTTGTCGCCGCAGGTTCGGCCTTCCGCCTCAAAAACCTCCCCTGCAAAGTTCAGTTGTAATCAGGAAACTGAAAACACGAGAGGGCGGACACCTATTCGGGGTACTGGGACTTCGATCTCAGTTACCTGGGAGGCCGGGATTAGCCCTGGGTAATCAGCCGTAATGGCCATCAAGGCGTTGACCTTGCTCAATTGGTGGAACACTCCATCAATCAGCTCCACAGATATGTCCGGATCCTCTTGAGAGGCCGGGTCGAGGGACCGTCCTGGGTCCTCGGGTTGTGAAGGAGGGCTTCTTATTTCCTTAACAGCCCGGCGCAGTTCCTGTGTTGAAGTCGTCAGACTGAATATTTAACAATGGGAATACAAAATGGATGGGCAAGTAAATGTGACCGCTTACCCATCTTGGGGGATTGTGCATAGAGAATCCACCCTGTGGGTTGACGCGGAGAAATTCCTCATCTTCTCCCTTATACAAAGTGGACAAGATCTTTAGTAGAGCAACAGCTGAATCCGGCCCCTTACGGCCGTAGCGGGTGGCGTCGTCCTCCCCGTTGAAGTCCCACATGGGGTGGCTTCTATACTGAAGCGGCTGCACCCCCCGCATGATGCATTCGGCCATAACCCCGATCATGGTTAGTCCGGAATGGGCTAACAATCTTATTCGGCCCATCAGGTAAATGATGTCCCTGTCACTTTCCCTCTAAGGGCTCCATGGACGCCAGCTTAGGTGCTTCTTTAAGGGAGCACTGTCGAATTCAGGGAGGCCGATCCAGACAAGATCCGGCAGCGGGACGTCTTCTATAAAACCATTCCGAGGGCCAGTCTTCAGACGCCTTCTTTGGGGTTCCGGACAGATATCCGGTCCCGGCGATGCGCCACACTTCGGCTCCGCCCACTTGATACATTGACCCCTCCTTAGAGCGGGGCACAAGGCAGAATAACCTTTTCCATAGCCCGAAATGAGCCTCGACACCCAAAAACAACTCGCAGAGGGCTACAAAGCCCGCGATATGCAATACAAAGGCAGGCGTGAGATTGTGTAGCTGGAGGCCGTAGAACTCCAGCAACCCCTGGAGAAATGGATGGATTGGAAACCCGAGCCCCCTTATTAAATAAGGGACAAGGCATACCCGCTCTCCTTTGGAGGGATTGGGGGCACTCTCCGCTTGCTTTCCGCCATTATAGATGGCAAGACCGGCTCGAACTGGTATCATATAGGCCGGGGGGAGAAATCCCTTGGTCTGGAGCGTCACTAGCTCGCTATGCGGGATGGAGCATCTCTCTCAATATCCAGGCTGAGGGCTAGAAGGGCGAAAGGAGGAGTTGCGATGGCTGGCCATGGTGGAATGGACCTTTGTCGGATGCACTCTAATGAACACTCGCGAAGGGGGGAAGATGTGGTTTGGATCTAAATCCTCGTCCCCTTAAATAGGGCAGCTCATTTACGCGGCTAGGGGTGTGAATGTAAAAACACTCAGACTTTTCATATTCGTTTGACACGTGGGAAACGGTCATTATTGGGCGTAGAAGCCAAGGAGCGCAACATCTACAAGAAACCGGACTTTATTCACCAGGTACACAGAATTTGGAGGAGAACCCGCCTTGCAATGCCGAAGACAATCTGCGCGCCGAACTCATCATCATTGAAGCCTGGTTCAAGGGCTACTGAGGGAGTCTTGGATTAGGGGGTGTTCGGATAGCCGGACTATACCTTCAGCCAGACTCCTGGACTATGAAGATACAAGATTGAAGACTTCGTCCCGTGTCCGGAAGGGACTTCCCTTGGCGTGGAAGGCAAGCTTGGCGATACGGATATGTAGATCTCCTACCATTGTAACCGACTTTGTGTAACCCTAACCCTCTCCGGTGTCTATATAAACCGGAGGGTTTTAGTCCGTAGGACAACATACCCAACAACAATCATACCATAGGCTAGCTTCTAGGGTTTTGCCTCTCTGATCTCGTGGTAGATCTACTCTTGTACTACCCATATCATCAATATTAATCAAGCAGGACGTAGGGTTTTACCTCCATCGAGAGGGCCCGAACCTGGGTAAAACTTTGTGTCCCTTGCCTCCTGTTACCATTCGGCCTAGATGCACAGTTCGGGACCCCCTACCCGAGATCCACCGGTTTTGACACCGACATGCCGTATGATCGATTGGCCAAACATGGGCTAAACATACCGCATTCTGGCCGTAAACGGGCTAGAGTTGGAATCGTCCGTTCATGGGCCGACCATAACAGGCCATCATTAATAGGTTGTACTTGATGATGCTATGAAAACGACCCAATGTATTAGCGGACCACAAACGGGCCGACTGTAACCACGGGCTGAATTTGGCCCACAAGCAGAAAATGACAGTAACGGGCCTAAAGTAAAAGAATGCTGGAAAATAGCCCAAGAATAAATGGGCTCTGAGAAGGCTGAAAGATTACATGGGCTGGAAATGGCCCAACGTTATAACGGGTCGTTAATGGGTATAAAGTGATACACTGTTCTTTACGGGCCAGTTTCACCACGGGCCGTTAATGGGTGTAAAGTGATACACTGTTCATTACGGGCCAGTTTCACCATGAGCCATTAATAGGCCAAGAGTTACATAGGGCCTCATACGGGCCGAAGGACGTCATGGGCCATACATGGGCCAGAAGTGAAAACGGGCTGGAATCATATTGGATGGCCCAGATGACACTACTAGGCCTAATTCGAATAGGGCGTAACGGGCCTTGGGTTCGCGGGCTGTAAATGGGCTATATGCGAACATGCCGTTAACATGCTTTCTATGGGCCGGCCCGCCACCTTTTAACCAAGTCAAACGGGCCGGCCTTTTCATAGGAATGGGCCTCTGTTGGGCCGTGCCACGTGTCGACGTATCATAGGTGCCTTTTGTCCAATGAGTGGATGACATCTGTCCCAGCGATGAGCCGACACGTGTTTCCTCCAGCCAATGAGGATTTTACATGTGGAAAATCCCCATTGGTCGGGGCTGTTAACGGGTTATCGGATCCAAAACCCGACCCGATAGCTTAACGGCGTTCCGTTATGGTGGATGCCACGTGTCGGTCACCCTTGACGAAAGCACTTCTGTGACGCGCGATTTATCATCATGGAAGTGGACACTTCCGGGATGAAAATTTTGGTAATGTCATGGAACACTTCTACGACATCATAGGTATGACTATCTTGATTCTGTCATAAATTTGTCATGGATGTACATGCATGACAGAAAATGGGACCTACTGTGACAAACACGTATCATCGCGGAAGTGCATTTTTTTGTAGTGTACCACGCTAACTACTATCCAGATTACTGATCAACTACCAAGTTAGGCCAAAAGCCTAAGCTTGGGGGAGTATGTGTTTCCCACCGACATTACATTCATGTTTACTTGTTCATGTATCTTGTCAGTGTTCACACCTTTTCATTGTATCATCCATGTTTAAATTTTATTTTTCTTGCTTTCTTTGTGTGTGTTTGAAAAACTTTAGAAAAACCAAAAAAAATAGTTGTAGCTAGTTTACTTTCAATGCATGCTTACCTGTAGTATTAAAAAGAAAACCCAAAAAGATTTCCTTGCTTTCTCGTGTAAATAGTTTTTCTCGTTTTCGCTTTTCCCTTTTATTTTCTTCATCAAGAAAACCAAAAACTCCAAAAATATTTCAGTGTGTTTCTCCGATTTTCTTTTCCTTTTATTCGGGTTGTGCCAAGGAGAAGACCACGATGAAAATGTTGAGTGGCTCTCATACGAATAACTGTTGAACTAATAAATAGCCCATTTTACCTTCTCTTCTCCTGTTGAATAAAACATTTTGCAGATTCCAGCTTAGTGCATGGCACTCTTGCACTATTATCATTTTCACATCCTTTGGTCGTGCAAGTGAAAGCAAATAATGACGATATTCGATGAACTGGCCTTGGCAGAGAGAAACTGGTATGAACTCGACTTGTTTTGTTTGTGTAAATATGTTTAACCTAGTATCCATGATTTAGCCCATTAGGATTAAACATGTTTGCAATGACAATTAGAGATTATAGTTTCTCATGCCATGCATAAGTAGCTGGGAGTGGATAATGATTTATCTTGGATATCAACATTGTGTTAAAATGATTGTGATGTAGTATGATGATATGGTATCCTCCTCTGAATGTTCGAGTGGCTTGACTTAGCACATGTTCATGCATGTAGTTGAATCAAAACAAATAGACTCTATGATATTTATGTTCATGGTGTTCATATCCTACTCATGCTAGTGTCCAATGTTACTTATGCATAATGCATGATCATGATCATTGTTGCACTCTAGCTGGCCGCTTGTCAATCTAATTGCTAGCCTTCGCCTATACTAAGTGGGGATTCTACTTCTACATCAAAAACCCTAAACCCAAAGTTATTCCAGATGAGTCCACCATACCTACCTATATGCGGTATTATCCTGTCGTCCTAAGTAAATTTGCATGTGCCACCTCTAAAAACTTCTAAAGAATATCCATTTTGTGTGCCTGGATCGTTCATGGAACGACAGGAGGTAGCCGGTATCTTCCATGCTAAGCGGGTTATTCTAAGGTCGAGTGTTTATTCACTTGCCATCGCACGAGAAAAGGGCGGTAATAGGGATGCCCAGTCCCAAACTGCAAAATACAAAAAGAGTTAATCGCTCGAGTGACCAAACAAAAACTTCCAATGGAGTCAAAACCTTTACTTTTTATCGCTTGGGAACCGGCACTAGCTTGTTTAGCATGGGAGATGTTGACAACTGATAGTCGTGAAGTAAATGAGAAGGGTGCATGTCTCAAAATACCATTTATCTCTGTTTTAAAACTTGAGCTCTGGCACCTCTGCAAATCACTGCTTCCCTCTGTGAAGGGACTATATATTTACTTTTATGTTGTGTCATCACCTTCTAAAACAAGCGCTAGAACCTGAGAGCATAGCCGTCATGACTTATGCATTGTGTGTAGCTAATGTTGGGTGCATCATGACTGGATATTTTCTACCATGAATTACAATGTTTAGTCGCTGCTTGGACTTTGGAGGTGCTCTCCATTTATGTTTTGCGGTCTCAGAAAGGGCTAGCGAGATACCACTATTGTCGTATTATATCATGGTTGTTTTGACAATGTGTTGTCGTTTGAGATGTCTTATTATTGCTCGCTAGTTGATTATGTCATTTAAATGAGTTAATATAATCTTTAAGAGTTATTGTTGGCATGGTTAGTTATAATGTTGGCTGAAAACCTCGGTGTTGTTTAAGCTTATTTATGCAAACAAGAGCAAAAGAGTTCGTAAAAGTTTTCCTTTTTCACTTTCAGTTTATCAACTGAATTGCTTTAGGACAAGCAAAGGTTTATGCTTGGGGGAGTTGATACGTCTCCAATGTATCTACTTTTCCAAACGCTTTTCCTCTTGTTTTAGACTCTAATTTGCATGATTTGAATGAAACTAACCCCGAACTGACACTGTTTTCAGTAGAACTACCATGGTGTTGTTTTTGTGCAGAAATGAAAGTTCTTGGAATGGAACGAAACTTTGCGAGGATTTTTCATATCAATAATAAGAATTTCTGGAGCCAAGACCCACAAGAGGGGGGCACCTGGGTGAGCACAACCCACCAGGGCGCGCCGAGGTGGGTTGTGCCCACCTAGTGGCCCCGCAGACCCTGAAATCGACGCTATAAAATCCTATTTTCCCAGAAAAAAATCAAGGAGAAAGAATTATCACAATCCACGAGATGGATCCGACGTCACCTCCTGTTCTTCATCGGGAAGCCAGATCTGGAGTCCGTTTGGGGCTCCGAAGAGGGGGGTCTTCATTCTTCGTCATCACCAACCCTTCGCCGTTGCCAATTTCATGATGCTCGCCACCGGAAGTGAGTAATTCCTTCGTAGGCTCGCTGGTCGGTGAGGAGTTGGATGAGATTCATCATGTAATCGAGTTAGTTTTGTTAGGGCTTGATCCCTAGTATCCATTATGTTCTTAGATTGATGTTGCTATGACTTTGCCATGCTTAATGCTTGTCACTTTGGGCCCGGGTGCCATGATTTCAGATCAAAAGCATTTATGTTATCACCTTTATATCCATGTTCTAGATCTGATCTTGCAAGTTATAGTCACCTACTATGTGGTATGATCCGACAACCCTGGAGTGACAATAGCCGGGACCACTCCCGGTGATGACCGTAGTTTGAGGAGTCCAAGTGTTCATTGCGTGCTAATGCTTTGTTTCGGTTCTCTATTAAAAGGAGGCCTTAATATCCATTAGTTTCCAATAGGACCCCACTGCCACGGGAGGATAGGACAAAAGATGTCATACAAGTTCTTTCCATCAGCACGTATGACTATTTACGGAATACATGCCTACATTATATTGACGAACTGGAGCTAGTGTCGTATCGCCCTAGGTTATAACTGTCTCATGATGAATATCATCCAACAAGTCACTGATCCAATGCCTACGAATTTATCTTATATTGTTCTTGCTAAGTTACTACTGCTATCATCACCGTTACACTTGCTACAAAATTACTGCTATCATTGTTACCATTACTATTGCTGTTGTCACCACTATCAAAACTATCATATTACTTTGCTACTGATCACGTTGCTGCAGATAATTAATCTCCAGGTGTGGTTGAATTGACAACTCGGCTGCTAATACCTTCAAATATTCTTTGGCTCCCCTTGTGCCGAATCTATAAATTTGGGTTGCACACTCTACCCTCGAAAACTATTGTGATCCCCTATACTTGTGGGTTATCAGGCATTTGGGCCAGCGCGCTGCATGGCCCGCATATCGATGAACAAAAGTAAAATGTCATTCAGTAGAGGGATACGTTTCGATGACCTCGGAGGAGCCAGAAGTGGTAGTGTATCCACTGTACTAGTAGTAATTGTTTTTCTATGTAGTTGTAGAGTGTCTCCACTTTACTAGTAGTAATTGTTTCTCTGGGCCTAAGCAAAACAGCCCATCCACCCTAGTAAATAATAAAATCAATTCAAAAGCCCATATATTTTCTTAATGAGAGGCGCTACCCACACCCAGCACACCGCCCCCCAAAAAACCTGGTTGCTCTTCTTCCTCCTCATTTCCACCCACCTCACGTCAACTTGCTCCACTCGTACCCCCAAATTCCTCACCTCACTCCTACAAAAAACCCCAGCTCCCCTTCTTCCTCACTACTACAGAAAAACCCTAGCTCCCCTTCTTCACTCGCACTACAACTAGGCTCGTCATTCGTTACTCTGCTCAAACCCACGAGCTCGACGCGACGCCCTCGAGGAAAATGGACGCATGAACCCAGCGCCTAGAAGATGAGGCTCCCGCCAGCAGCGACGCCTATTGTAGATCCCGCACCCGGCAGCGCAGGGAGAAGCAGCGAGCCCGCCACCACAGAATCCTAGGAACCCGTAGAATCTCGGGTGGACAGCATCAGCGATCTCCTAGACACCATCCTTGTGGAGATCATTTCGCTTCTCCCCACCAAGGATTGCTGCCGCACCCAAATCCACTCAATTCGGTGGCACCCTCTATGGCGCGTCATGCCCCTTAATCTCGACTGTCGTCAGCTATCTCTCTTCAATGATTTTGAACTCCCCAGAGCCATCATCTCCTCCCACCAGGGCTCCGTTCAAAGCCTCTGCATCCCATCATGCTACCTGAGCAAGCATACCATGCCCTGCATGGTGGACGCTGGGCTGAAATCCCCTGAATTCACAGAACTATAGTTGCTTGAGTAATACTATTCCCTAGGAAATCACCTACCAGATACCGAACGCCATGTACTTGTGCCCTCAGCACCGATGTCCATCTCGCAGATTTCCTCCTCTCTCCACACCGCCACCTTTGCGCTGTGCTACCTACCAGACAATCTGGTACTAAACCTTTGACTCCATTTCTCAAGAAACTTTCACTTGTGCGGGTTCGTATGTCGGAGGCCTCATTGCACAGCATCATCCACTCTAGTTGCCTTGCCCTAGAGTGCTTGGTGCTTGTTTTCACAGTTAGAATCGGTTGTCTCCAAATAAAGTCGCCTAACCTTGTAAGAATTAGAATTTTTTTATGGAAGGCAGCTCATCATCCAAGATGCCCCTTCACTTCAAAGGTTGATCCTTGATTCTAGCTATTCACCGTCGCAAATAACTATCCTCTCTGCGCCTAAACTAGAGACCTTGGGTGTAATACATGATCTTTGTGCTCATTTCAAGATGGTGTTTGGCTCCACAGTTCTTCAGGTACGTACTTTATATTATCATCTACACTTGTAACAATAAGCTGCATTTTAAATTTCTGCGCATAAGTTATATATCATCTTGGAGTACACATTTTGTACTAATATTATGTTCTACGCTCAATGAAGAGTTTCTCCATGGATAGCCTATCAATGGTGCTGGATTCTTTCAAGATCTTATATATCCAAATGAATAGTTTTGATCTGAACAAGATTATTGGCTTGCTATAATGCTTTCCATGTCTAGAGAAGTTGTATATAATGGTGATAATTTCACGCATATAGTGTACTAGAATTAACCGTTCAGTTGTTGCTCTTCCGACATTCCTTTTTTAGACCTTAACTATTTCAATCTTCATGTCTATTTACGCAATAGGACGAGGTAAGAAAGTTATAACCAATCGGTGGATTCGTAAGCACCGGGATTTTCTCACTTCTCATGACATTTGATTGAAGACAATAATGCTAGAACAATTTGTAGCCAACCATGCAAACACTAGATTTGTCACATTCTTCCTGCTGAATGCGAGGATACTATTGTCCATCAGCCTTAAGTTTATCAGCAGCATGGTTTTGACAGATGGGTATGTCGAAGAGCAAAAAAAGGAGTTTCAGGTGGACAAAAGAGCTTCTGAACGTGTCGGGCTTCTATTTGCAACATATTGTGGTCATAATCCAATAAATTTTACGACCCATGATGTTCATTCTATGGACCTAACCGGTCCATTTGATTGTCACTGCCGAAAATAGTGATGGAGTTAGATGTTGTTGCCCTTTTCAATCTGGGTTTTGTCTAAACCTGGTGAACAATTAACCCTCGTGCTTTTGTACAGTTTGTAAGCTGGAGTTAGATGTTCTTTCCCTTTTCAACTCGGTTGTGACTGACATATTTTCTTTGAAAGAAGGCAAATGGCTTGCCATTCGTTTAATTTAGAGTGAAATATTGTAGCAAATCCCAACCAAGGGAAATAACATCACTCTCACCGGCTGCTTGAGCTCAGTGTGCATTACAGAAGCCAATTGATTAGCCCCCACCAGGACCCACAAACTTATTTTGAACTAGCACACCAAATGGGATGTAAATTTTTATAAGAAAGGCTGCATGACCGTGACAGTTTTGGATTCTGATATTTGGGACCCATGAGGAAATAGCCTATCCAAGGTGGTGTCGACTTACTAGCTAGTCAACAAACGATTATGCCTACCAGATGTTGGATTGACATCCAACATCTATCGTGTATCTTCTATCTCTTGTCGTCTTCCTCCAGCAGCCCAAACCAAACCACCCCGTCGGCTACGCCTGCTCCCCCTTCCATGGCTGGTTGCGCCTCCACTGCCCTAATGTACCCTCCAACGTTAGCCAGTCCCTCCCTCTATTCCCCCACATGTCCTGTTATTCTCCGGCGACGTTAGCCCCAACACGCACCCGCACCCAAACCATTCAACCCTCGTACTCCCCTCCGCCTGGACCGGTGCATCTTCCACGGCTCATGTTCATTCTATCCAAGGCTTTGCCGTCGTCCTCCGCCTTGGTTCACTCGACGTGCGCGGTGCGCTGCCCCTCTTGCGTTGTCAATGTCGTCAACAACCGAGAGGAACAAGGAGATGGTTGTATGTGGAGAGGATGACAGTAGGGACCCACCTGCGTCATGGTAGTTCGCAAGCAAGTGCCTCATTATTACAAGCCCAAAAAATGGTTCCTCCTAATGGTTGGACATCTGGGGCTCATGCCATTGTCAATGTAGTCAATAAACGAGAGAATTACACAATGAGCGGCTGACACCAGGGACCCAGCAGGTCGTGCAGTTGTTATTTACTTTTTTAGGAACAAGCAGTTGTTATTTATACTAGTTTTAGCGATGGGTCAGGGTAACAATGGGGCTGTGCAGGGGCTCTGGTCCGTCTAGCCAGGGTTTTATTTATGTTTACCACATCATGAGCCCAGTTGTGTTTTTTTCTTGCTGAATAAGGCTAGCCCGGTTTTACTTTTTTTAAAGAAATACCCACACAAGGCCTACTTGCTTTGTCAGCCCTGCTAGGCTGCAAATATTTCAAGACAAGGAGAGTTTCACTCGGATTGCCTAGAAAATGGGCTATCAGTAATGAGAAATGGGTTGTATATTTTTAAAACATATCAAACCAGGAATTAGTTTTAATTTTTTTTCATTACAAGATCTTAAATTCCACTGATTTTTATGCATGGACAATTATTTGGATTTTATATTTATATAAATTATTTTTCAAAATAGTTTGAATGTGACTCGACATTTCGGGATTAAAAATAGTTGACCGCACCGAAATATGCAAAATTTTGTATAATTTTTAACTGTGGCCACAATATGGGCTATAATGCTAACAAAAAGATGGGCTCCAAAAACCCTTAAGAATTAGCAAATGGGTTGTAAATTATTAGAAATAATGGCAGATGGGTTGTACGCTATTTTCCATCGATTTGAGGCTGACTTGTGCGCCTACTATAGGTTGACGTGTATGCTTTCCTAAAAAAGGTTGACGCACATGCAACGCCGTGTCAACTTAGTCAACACACGAGAGCAGTGACTGTTGGATGTCCATCCAACGGCTATCATGCTTCTTCAATCTCTGCTCTTCCTGCTCTATCCGTTCAAACAAGCACTGACGGGACTGCCTGCTCCCTCCCGCGGCTGGATGTGCTGTCGCGCAGGTCTCACCGCCCCACCGTACTCCTATTGCTGGCCTAGCCATCCCTCTACTCACCCACACCTGTTGTTATTCTCCAGCGAGGGCAGACGAACCAGTAAACCCTCGTACTCTCCTCCGTGTGGGAAACAACTACCAAGTCTTCATGGCTCCGTGTCGTTCCCTTCCTAGGCCTCGCCGTCGTCCACCGCCCTGGTGCTCTTGGCGCGGTGTGGTCAACGAATGACATCCATCGGAAGTGGACTATACGTGAAGAGGCTGACAGCTGGGTCCATGGCCGCACGCAAGAAAATGCCTCCTTATTATGCGCAAAATAATGATTCCTCCACCTAACAGTTGGGACCCACCGGAAGGGCCTCTGTAGTTTGCGAAAAAAATGTTTCTCCTGCTGACAGGTCGGACCCACCAGCTATATCTTCGCACGCAAGGAAGTGCCTCCTTATTACGCAAAAAAATGAATACTCCCCCTGCTATCTGGCACCCACCATAGTTGGAGGCTAACTTGTGGGCCTACTGATGCGGACAGAGGGCTTTGTCAACTTAGTCAATAATGAACGATTCTAGCTCCAATGACCATACGATGTCCATCCAACGGCCCTAGTGCTTCTTCAACCTCTGGTCTTCTTACTCCAGCTGCCCAAACCAGCGCCGGTCGTGCCGCCTGCTCCTGCCTCCCGTGGCCATATGTGCTGCCGTGGAGGTTTCACCGCCCCCTACTACTCCCGCCGCCCCTACTACTCCCGCCGCTGGCCAGGCCATCCCACTACTCACCCACACTCCCTGTTATCCTATGGCGACGGCAGCCTCACACCACAGCTGAACCAGTGAACCCTCGTACTTCTCCCCGTGTGGGCATCCACTGCCGCATCTTCCCTGGCTCCATGGGGTCCTGTTCATCCACCCCCAACTGGCTCGATCGGGGTACTGTTCATCCATCGGCAACGGCCTCTACTACCACGCGGTCCTGTTCATCCAACCCCCCACCGGGAACTGTTCATCCAACCCCCCCCCCCACAACAATGCTCACTATTCATCAAGAGGCAGTAGGTTCGATCGGCTTCAGTTAGCAGCAGTAGCGAAGGAATCGCTTGATCGGCTTTAGTTAACAGCCAGGGATCGATTGCTCGGGTTCAGTAACACGTAGCCTGCAGTGCAATCGCTCGGGTTCAGTACAAGAACGCCTCGCTCGGGTTTAGTTAGAGCGCAACGCCTTGCACGCATGCGCGTACGTGTACAAGAGAAATGCGCAAACCTCCGTGCAACGCTCGGCCCCAACCACCCATCGTAACCAGGAACTCCCCGATATTTTCCTCTCCCTCGCTTCTACTTCAGTTTTTTCCGTCATGGACGGCCCAAAGAATGTCATGCAGCTGTGCCTCCGGCCTGCCCAGGACCAAAAGCCCACTTTCTGTGATGATGTTTTGTCATAGAAGTAGGAGCCCACCACATCTATGATGATACCGGGTTTTTTTCACAATTATCGTCATAGACGTGTCATAAGCATGACAGGAAAAAAATTCGTTCGGCCGAAAATGTCACGGATGTGTCTTTTTTTTGTAGTGTGTAGATGCACTACGTGATTGAATCCCCCTCTGGCAGGGTGCCGAAAAAAGCCCCAAGATAGGATCTCACGGGAACAGAGGCTTGCAGCGGCAGAAAATTATTTTGGTGTGTCCCTCTAATGGTTTGGAATATTTGGAAATTTATAGTGCAAGAAATAGGGTTAGGGGACCTCCAAGGGGCCCAGAAGCCCTGAAGGCGCCCCCTTGGGGCACGCCTAGGAGGCTAGTTGTGATAGCCTGGCTTATTAGGGATGATACACTACTCATATCAATAAGGAATTCCTTCTTTTCCGGGAGCCCATTCGGACAGAACTCCGAAGTTAAGCGTGCTCAGTTTGGAGTAGTGTCAGGATGGGTGACCGACCAGGAAGTTGCTCCCGGGTGCGCACGAGTGAGGACAAAGTGCGCAGAAAAGACAAGTATTGATCTGTGGGGCCAGTCTAGATCCCGCCAGGAGTAACGACCACCGGCCGGTGTGTCTGGGGCGTTACAAGTTGGTATCAGAGCCGACCCTCGCGGTTACATGGATGGTTGCGGACAGGTGCGTGGTCATGTTGTTCATGGCGTTTGTGACCCGTCGTGGCACCCGGCATGGCACATGTACCATACTGGAAGCACAAACGTTTGTGCCAAGAGGGAACGTTCCTGTGGCCCGACGAGGACGTCGGTTCCTCTGAGTGGGGGTGTATGTGATAGCCTGGCTTATTAGGGATGATAGACTACTCATATCAATAAGGAATTCCTTCTCTTCCGGGAGCCCATTCGGACAGAACTCCGAAGTTAAGCGTGCTCAGCTTGAAGTAGTGTCAGGATGGGTGACTGACCGGGAAGTTGCTCCCGGGTGCGCACGAGTGAGGACAAAGTACGCAGAAAAGACTAGTATTGATCTGTGGGGCCAGTCTAGATCCCGCCAGGCGTAACGACCACCGGCGGGTGTGTCCGGGGCGTTACACTAGTGGCCTCCTCGGCACTCCTCTGGCCTCCTCTCCAAGTCTTCTGGATGTCTTCTGGTCTAGGAAAAATCACCGCGAAAGCTTTATTCCGTTTGGACTCTGTTTGATATTCCTTTTCGATAAAAATCAAAAACAAGGAAAAGCCATAAACTGAGAGTAGGCTCTAGGTTAATAGGTTAGTCGCAAAAATAATATAAAATAGCATATTAATGCATATAAAACATCCAAAATAGGTAATACAATAGCATGGAACAATAAAAAATTATAGATACATTGGAGACATATCAAGCATCCCCAAGCTTAATTCCTGCTCGTCCTCAAGTAGGTAAATGATAAAAACAGAATTTTTGATGTGGAATGCTACCTAACATACTTATCAATGCAATCTTCTTTAATCTGGCATGAATATTCAGATCCATAAGATTCAAAACAAAAGTCTAATATTGACATAAAAACAATAATACTTCAAGCAAACTAATAAAGCAATCATGTCTTCTCAAAATAACATGGCCAAACAAAGTTATCCCTACAAAATCATATAGTCTGGCTATGCTCCATCTTCATCACACAAAATATTTCATCATGCACAACCCCGGTATTGGACATGCAATTGTTTCATACTTTAGTGTTCTCAAACTTTTTCAACTTTCACACAATACAAGCATGAGGCATGGATATAGCACTAGTAGAAAAAGGGCCATTTGTCCCGGTTCATAAGGCCCATCTGTCCCGGTTGCGGAACCGGGACTAAAGGGTCATTACTAATGCCCTTGGCCTTCAGTCCCGGTTCTTATATGAACCGGGACAGATGGGCCTCCACGTGGCCGCTGTGGCGAGCCCAGGCAGGAGGGCCTTTAGTCCCGGTTGGTGGCACCAACCTGGACCAATAGGCATCCACGCGTCAGCTGTTCAGGGGCTAGGGTTTTTGTTTTTTTCTAAAAGGGGGTGGATTTGGGGTTTTTGTATGGTTAATTAAGGTGTTTCATATGTTGTGTTAGGTAGCTAATTAATTAATAGAGAGAAGTGTCCTCTCTTATCTCCATGCTTGGTCGACTCTATGTACTATACGTATAGAGAGGTCCTCGATACGCTAGCTAGTAAGAAAATGAAGGAAACCATTAAGTACAGAAGTTCGTCATGCGTACCGAGAGAAGTGATCGACCTCTCCTTCTCCGAGAGATTGGTCGAACAACAAGTTTTCGTATTATCTATCCGACGCTACTGGCTACATACATATACAATATGTAAGATCTGTTACAATCCCCTAGCATCTGAAATCAATTTCCACATGGTATTCTTCGGCTTTATTGATGACGTGGTCAAGAAAGAATCCTGCTAATTCCTCTTGAATTGCTTTCATGCAATCTTCTGGTAGGAGTTCATTCTGCATCTCCCACGTCTAATTTGAAGAAGGGGGTTAATACATATATATGAATGAAACTCAACAGAAATGATGGTGTAATAAAATGAAATTGTGAATATTATTGCTTACGCACATCAAATTGTCTTTTAGAGTAGCCCCGCTTATCTTTGCAAGTCGCGTTGTAGATGAACTCGCACACGTAGTATCCACATAAATGTAACACCCTCGATGCGACTATAGCTCCCACGTGTCGAGGCACGACTTAGAGACATAATCGCATTGAAGGCATATGTCGCAAGTTAGGCAATCTTCACAACATCCCATGTAATATAAATAATAAAGGGGAGATAACATAGTTGGCTTACACTCGCCACGTCAATCAAGTACATAAATAACATTACATCATCCAAACACTCATGGCCCGACTACGGCGCCAAAATAAAAGAGAATCCAACATGCGACACGGTCCCGATCACCCCCAACTGGGCACCACTACTGATCATCAGGAAAGGAAACATAGTAACATTGAGAGTCTTCGTCGAACTCCCACTTGAGCTCAAGCGCGTCTCCTGGAGCGGAATCATCAGGCCCTGCATCTGGTGTAATAGTAATCTGTGAGCCAGAGGGACTCAGCAATCTTGCACCCTCGCGATCAAGACTATTTAAGCTAATAGGTAAGGCAAGGTAAATATGAGTGGAGCTGCAGCAAGCGACTAGCAAATATGGTGGCTAACTTATTCGCAAAAGAGAGCGAGAAGAGGAGGCAAGGCGCGAGCGATAAACTAGAGAACAACCTGCGCAAACATTACTCCAACACCATGTCCACCTCCCGGACTCCGCCGAGAAGAGGCCATCACGGTAATGCACTCAGTTGATTCATTTTAATTAAGTTAAGGTTCAAGTTATCTACAACCGGACATTAACAAATTCCCATCTTCCCATAACCGCGGGCACGGCTTTCGAAAGTTCAAATCGCTGCAGGGGAGTCCCAACTTAGCCCATGACAAGCTCTCACGGTCAACGAAGGAATAGACCCCCTCCCAAGATGTTCCGATCAGACTCGGTATCTCGGTTCTTCAAGACACTTCGACAGGTTAAAACAAGACTAGCAACACCGCCCGAATGTGCCGACAAATCCCGATAGGAGCTGCACATATCTCTTTCTCAGGGCACACTCAGATTGTCCAAACTTCCGGTAGGCCAGCCCAGAGTTGCCTCTGGTGGCCACCGGCGGCTGACGAGGTGGACCAACACTCAGAGGAGCGCTGGCCCGGGGGGGTTAAAATAAGATGACCCTCGGGCTCCGAAAACCCAAGGGAAAAGAGGCTAGGTGGCAAATGGTAAAACCAAGGTTGGGCATTGCTGGAAAAGCTTTAATCAAGGCGAACTATCAAGGGGTTCCCATTATAACCCAACCGCATAAGCAACGCAAAATCCGGGAACATAACACCGGTATGACGGAAACTAGGGCGGCAAGAGTGGAACAAAACACTAGGAGAGAGGCCGAGCCTTCCACCCTTTACCAAGTATATATATGCATTAAGATAACATGGCAATATAATGATATCCCAACAAGTAAATAAATGTTCCAACAAGGAACGGCCTCCAATCTTCACCTGCAACTAGCAACGCTATAAGAGGGGCTGAGCAAAGCGGTAACATAGCCAATCAACAGTTTGCTAGGACATGGTGGGTTAGAGGATTGACATGGCAATTTGGGAGGCTTGAAAGCAAGTGGTAGGCATCATAGCATTGGCATAGCAAAAGAGCGAGCAAACTAGCATAGCAAAGATAGTAGTGATTTCGAGGGTATGATCATCTTGCCTGCACAGTTGTCAGAGTTGACTGGATCCTCGAAAGGAAACTCAACGGGCTCCTCGTTAGCGAACTTGTCTCCCGGCTCTACCCAAACAAGACAAACAAACAACAAGGACACAATCAACCACGTGCAAGGATCAAACAATATGATGCAAAGATGGTATGCTATGCGAGATGCGATGCGGGATGCATATGCAAGATATGACAAAGAATGCATGAACCTGGCCTCAACTTGGAAATACAAGTGTGCCACTGGAAAGATGAGATAAAATCGCTTGAAAACGATATAAAGAACACCGGAATCGGAGTTACGGTTTGGAAATGGCAAGCAATTCAAATATGGCACCGGTCTGCGATTTACAGCAAGTAGCCATCTAAAAGCAATAAGATGAACATGCTACAGCACCCAAGCATGACAACAAAATACATGGCAGGGATGCATTCAAGATGCTTAACAAAAGTCTAGCACTGAGCTACGGCCAATTCATCCATTAACAGGTTCAAACAAGCATGGCAAAAATGCATATGGCAAACAGATCTCAGACTTAGTGAAATTAACACTTGTCTAGAATTTCAGATCAGGTAGCTCTCTTCGGAGCAACAAAACTACATGCTACAGGACCTGAACATGGCAAAGTAAAGCATGGCATGGAGATACTCAAAGAGCTTAACAAAAGTCCCTTAGTGACCTTGAGCCAAAAGGGATCAGAAAATACAATTGCAAGCACGTGAACATGGCAAAAACATAATCAGATCACAGACTTAGTGAAAACTGGAGCATGCTGAAAACAGATATCAAGTAGGCATGTTTACGAGCTCGATGCACTCACTACGGAGCAAGTCATGATAAGCTAAGCACACATCCATCAAGAAGGCACAAAATGCAAGCTAGACATGTCAAGAACAATAGCATAGAAAGCATGGATCAACTACAACATCATCAGCAAAATTGCAAACAAGTTGACAATCTGCCCAGATTCACAAAGTAGCAAAAATAGAGCTCGATTGACTCAAGCTAGGGTGCTTCATAATTGCAAACAAAGACATGGATGGATAGAGCACTACAATATTAACAAAACATCCTTACTGATCATCCTCAAAAGAGGCACGGATCACTAGGAAACAACATGAACATATGGCATCATGAGATAAACAGATCAAGGACTTAGTGGAAATGCTAAGTCCCTGAAAACAGAATTAGCAAGTGCACCACTTTGCAAGCTTGTGCTAGTCACCACACACATCACAAAAATACATGGGTTGCACCTCTGGAAAGATGACAAAACCCTTAACAAAACATATGTAGAACTCATGGGCATAACATGCACACATTAATCATGGCAAAAATGACAAAAACCTAAATGGAGTAGCAGATCTGACAATTATCTCAAGTAGCCCTCTTCTAACAGTATTTCGGGCATCAAGATGAACTCAAATGAAAATGATGCAATGGAATGAAATGATGTACTCTCTGAGATGAACATTTTGATATGCTATATGTCAAAAACGGAGTTACGGATGAGGAGTTACGAGGCCATGAACATGAGCATATGGATCTGAAATTTTGGGGACTTAGACGAATTTTTAACCTCCGGATCTAGGGTTTGACCCGGGCACGCAAAACGAGGTTCGTCATCGGGGAGCTCGCAGGAGTTCGAAGACGGCGGCCGGCGAGGTTGGGGGCGCCGGATCCGGCACTCTCGCGGCCGGATCTGGCCGGAGACAAGGCAGGGAGGCGGCGGCCGGCCGGAGGACGGGCGAGGCGGCGCGGTGATGGCCGCGGCAGCCGAGGCGTTGAGCGGCTCTCCAGCGACGCGGAGAAGGAGGCGGTGGCTTGGCGGCGGCGTGGAGAAGGAGGCGGCGGGGCGCGGCGCGACGCGGGAGGAGGGCGGCGGCAGGTGCGGGCTCGCAGGGGCCCTTCCTGGGCTCCCTGGGCCTCGGGCGGCGGCGGGTTGGCGGCGGTGACGTGGCAGGCGGCGGTTGGCGGCGGTGACGATGTCCGGCGCGGTCGGACAATGTCTGGCGCGTGGAGGGGATTTTTAGGGTTAGGAAGAGAGGGGATCCGCGGAATTTTCGGGAGGGCCTTTAAATAGAGGTAGAGGGAGCTAGGAGAGTCCAAATGAGGTGCGGTTTTCGGCCATGCGATCGTGATCGAACGCTCTAGATGATGGAGAAAGCTTAGGTGGGTTTTGGGCCAAATTGGAGGGGTGTTGGGATGCAACACACACGAGGCCTTTTCAGTCCCTCGGTTAACCGTTGGAGTATCAAACGAAGTCCAAAAGGTACAAAATTTGACAGGCGGTCTTCCGGTAGTAAACCAAGGCCGCTTGGAAAGTATCGGTCCAATCCGGAAATGTTTAATCCCCACACATGAAAGAAAGCTAGAAATGACCAACGGAGGAGAACGAAGCGCCGGAATGCAAAATGGACAACGGGGAAAAAGCTTGAATGCATGAGACGAACACATATGCAAATGCAATGCACATGATGACATGATATGAGATGCATGACAACGATAACAACACACGGAGACAAAGACCCGAACCCGAGAAAATAAATAACTTAACGCCGGAAACGGCAAGAGTTGGAGTACAAATTGGGAAAGTTACATCCGGGGTGTTACAAGAAATCATTCCCTTGTTCCCACCACAAGCACTTTACGAGAAATAGAGGTCAATCAAACTGATAATGAAGCATTATAAATGGCATTGATGAAAGTAGCTAGAATCAACGGGATCGGGATGCATGGAACTAGCTAGCTAGTACTACTTACTTTCGGGTATGTCCATCGCAGCTACCCCGGCAGTCCCGGAGCTTGTGCGGTGAATACGTTCCAAACCCTGCGAGACAAAGAAAACAATTAGTAGATATCAGGAAATGAACAAAAAGTTGCCGATATGGTGCGATAATGATCGATTGCACTTACTTCTCAAGCATTTTAGTCATGTCCGCACAGGTCTCGGGAGATTTTCGTCTCGAGTCTAAGACGGTTACTAGTCCCTGCTCAAGCTTAATCTCCAGGAGAATATAGTGGAAGTTGCGCACGCATGCATAACTCATCAATTAGATTACTATAACCTCGCTCGAGTAATAAGGGAAACCGAATATGCACAAGATAGTAACACTCACTCGAAGTTGTAAGGAAAGAGTATTTTATCTTTGTTTGGTTTTACTATCAATGATTTGAGCAAGTTGGCCTCAGCATCATCGGCGTTCTTTTCAACCTCAAATTTATCTATGAGATTTGTGTTAATGAACCCAATATCATACATTTCTGCTTTTCTGCACTCGACAATCTTCAATCTGCATAGTATAGCGAGGATAATCATATATACATGCAATGAAAGAGCTGAGCTATATATAGAGACTTAATGACAGAAGTAGTACTTACAGACAGTAGCAAGTGACCGTTAATTTATCGAGGGCCTTTTGATTGAACCACTGGAAGAACTCCTCAAATGGAACAGTCAACAAATCAATTCCAACGAGGTCGTGCTCCTCTTTAACTCCCAGATACAAAGTATTCGTCCCCCCAGACTCTCTGTAGGTTTTCATGTACCAATCATGGAATCTTCGCATCATCGTTGTTAGAGATTTTTCATCTTTGACAAGAGGCTTCCCATAATGGTATTGGTGTTCTTCCACCTCTAAGAAATCATAATGTACATAGTCGGGTAGATAATCTTCAAGACTGCTATAACCGGGCACCATCCCCGGATCATTAGCGACGATATCGCTAGACACCTTGAGCAGGGGGCACGATTGGTCCGCTTGTTCGCCGAGATGGGCAATTTTTTTCCCAGCTCGTCGTTCTGCTAACCTTCGATCACTGATAGTATTTCCCGACCGCTCCGCTTTGATATATACCTTTGCAGTAATGCGCTCATAGTTGGTTTTTGGCGGAGACTTTGGTGGTTTCCTTAGGGCATCGAGTGTGCGCTTTGCTTTCACCCGATCTACCTTCTCCTCCAAAGGTGGATGTCTCTTTGCTTTCACCCCTTGAAAAAAGTCATTCACTTCTTTTTCCACGATCTTCGCGTTTTCTTTGATGGTCCTCTCGTATGGTAACTTCTCTAGAGGCTTGAGAGGTGGACCGAATCTGTATTGCCTGCCTCTGGCTGTACTGCTAGACGTCGGAGCAGACGGAGCGGCTGCGGCTGTCTTCTTTCGTGCTTGCTTACGAGGCGGAGGAGAAGGACTACAACGCGCGGGAGCAGCCGGGGCGGCGGTGGGTCTCTTCCGCCCTTGCTGGCGAGGCAGAGAAGGAGGAAGCTGGTGGCTGCTCTGGCGTGCCGGCGTAGGTGGAGAAGGAGGTGGAGTGCCGCCACGTGCCGGAGAAGGAGGATGCTGGTGGCTTCTCGGGCAAGCCGGCGCAGGCGGAGAAGGAGGCGGAGTGCCGCCACATGCCGGAGAAGGAGGCAGAGTGCCCTGATCACTCGCCGGAGGAGGAGGCGGAGTGCCCTGACTCGCTGGAGGAGGAGGAGGAGGCGGAGGCGTCCAATTCAGAAGGTTGATGAGCTCCTTCCACCATAGGCATGGAGTCTTCAGAGCAGAACCCAGCCGAGTCTCCCCTTCACCGGTAGGGTGGTCAAGCTCGAGCTCCTCAAATCCCTCCGTTATTTCGTCTACCATCACCCTAGCATATCCTTCTGAAATCGGTCGGCAGTGAAAAGTTGTGCTAGGTTCAGGACATGCAATAGAGCCAACAGCCGCCTTGACTTTCATATTCATCCATTGCATCATAAGGTGGCAATTGTGAGACTCCGTGATTAAGTCCACGGGGTAGCTAGCAGGAGCCGTGAAGACAGGCTCCTGAAGCAGCTCCGTGGAAGCCACGCTGCTTCTCCGCTGAGATGGCGGTGTAGCTTCGTTTGTAGCAGCTTTGGCAAGTCGCGTGCTGCGGGCCTCGTCTCGTTCCTCTAGCGCTTGTACCCTTGCATGCAGCGCTTGTAGTTGGGTCAACTCCATTTTCTTCTTCCTCTCCCGGTGTTTGTAACCGCCTGCGTCGGGAAATCCAGCCATCCACGAAAGGGAGCCTGGCGTGTCTCGTGTCCGTCCGAGGTGCTCAGGATTCCCAAGGGCCTCTGTGAGCTCGTCGTTCTCTCTATCCGGCACAAACGTCCCTTGTTGCGCCTTTTCGATATACTCCTAAAGCTTCTCGATGGGTGTGTTCAGCTGCTCGTTGGTCCAAACGCACTTCCCTGTTGCAGGGTCCAATTTTCCCCCAACCCCGAAGAACCAAGTCCTGCAACGGTCTGGCCAGCGTCGCGTCTCTCGTTCGATCCCTTTAGCAATGAGGTCATTCTCAGCCTTGTCCCACAACGGTCGGGCTTTCAGGTAGCCATCTCACCCCGTGCGATGGTGATGCTTCTTCTTTGCAGCACTTTTCTTGTTTGTCGCTGACATCTTCACTGCACTCTCAGATTTCTTTTTGGTGACAAATGCGGGCCACTGATCTTTGATCTTCTCAAATCGGCCGATGAATTCTAGAGCCTTGTCTTGGTCGACAAACGATTATTTCAGCTCATCCTTCCACCTCCTGAATAGCTCAGCCATCTTCTTAAGAGCATAAGCCTTGATCATTGGCAGTTTAACTGGATTCTCTGGATCCTCCTCTGGCGGGAAGGTAAAATTTTCCTGCAGCATGGTCCAAAGATCAGCTTTCTGCCTATCGCTGACATAAGACACATAAGAGTATTTGTCCTTAGGCTTCAACCATTGCTTGACGCTGATCGGGATCATGTCCCTAACTAGAACCCCGCACTAAGCATTAAATTTTTTGCTTGGTCCGGAGGGGTTCAATCGGTTGGCCAGGGCGATCAATTTCGATGAACATGTACCTTTCATCTGAGCGCAACTTTCTCTTCGGGCCTCGTCTCGTTATCGAAGTGTTGCTCGATCCGGAGGGCTAGAAAAGAAGAAAAAGAAGAGAGTTAATATGTGTACGTACCAAAAAAAATTAATGCATCAATTAGGTATAGTCAGCACATGCTTAATTAATTAATATATATACCTGGCCGGACTCCGTTCGGTCACCGGATCCGTCATCACGGTGTCCTTCCCCCTCCATTCGGTCAACGGAGCCGTCATCACGGTGTCCTTCCCCCTCCATTCGGTCACCAGAGCCATCATCACGGTGTCCTTCCTCCTCCATTGTTTGATCATCGTCGTTGTAGCCTGCTTCTTCACCCTGTCTTTCCAGACCATCGGTGCATGTGTCGTTGAGAAACGACAAGACGGCATCACTTCCATGTGCGATTATCTCCCCCAACACCGCTTCTTGTGCTTCGTCTCCGGGGTGCGGATCCATAGTTTCTGCAAATATTTACAACATGGCAATTATTATTCAAACATGATAGATGGATATATTAGTGGCAAACATTGAACTAGCTAGCTAAGCACAATAAGCAATCATTTTAGTGGCCTGGCCTCAACGCTTCTCTAGGGTATGGGGTGGCCTCGACGACAACACTCTTTTAACTTGGTAAATTTGGGTGGCCTCAAGAGAGCTTGTCGATCGGGTAGGGGTGCGGCGGGAGGGGGTAGGAGACCGACATCGGTTTTTTTCTAGGGTTTGGGTGTCCTCGAGAGTTTTGGTCGAGCGAGGGGGCCGGGGGGTGCTCCCATGGTATAAGTTATCACGGTCGAGAGGGGGTATATATATCGACCGCCCCTCATGTCGAAGTTATCCGGGAGGGGGTTATATCAACAACGAAGACATACATACATGGGAAAACAACGAGTAGGAATTAAGCTTGGGGATGCTGATATGTATCTAAAGTATCTACAATTTTTGATTGTTCCATGTTGTTATATTATCATTCTTGGATGTTTTACAATCATTTTACACTACTAGGGAAAACCTTATACACAGAAGTTTATCAGCAGCGCGGTTTAAAAATGGGCGCTACTGCTAATTAGTAGTAGCGAGGGGTACAAAAACCGCGCTACTACTAAGTTGATAGTAGTAGCTGATACGTCCATTTTGCATCATGCTTTTATATCAATATTTATTGCATTATGGGCTGTTATTACACATTATGTCACAATACTTATGCTTGCTCTCTCTTACTTTACAAGGTTTACATAAAGAGGGAGAATGCCGGCAGCTGGGATTCTGGCTGGAAAAGGAGCAAATATTAGAGACCTATTTTGCACAGCTCCAAAAGTCCTGAAACTTCACGGATGATGTTTTCCAAATATATAAAAAACATTGAGCGCAAGAACTTCACCAGGGGGACCACACCCTGCCCACGAGGGTGGGGGGCGCGCCCTACCCCCCTAGGAGCGCCCCCTACCTCATGGGCCCCCTGGTGGCCCTCCGGTGGCCATCTTCTGCTATATGGAGTCTTTCGATGGGAAAAAAATCATAAGCCATCTTCTCGGAGAAAACTCCGCCGCCACGAGGCGGAACCTTGGCGGATCCAATCTAGGGTTCTGGCAGGGCTGTTCTGCCGGGGAAACTTCCCTTCCGGAGGGGGAAATCATCGCCATTGTCATCACCCACGCTCCTCTCATTGGGAGAGGGCAATCTCCATCAACATCTTCATCAGCACCTTCTCATATCAAAACCCTAGTTCATCTCTTGTATCCAATTCTTGTCTCCAAGTTCAGGATTGGTGCGAGTAGGTTGCTAGTAGTGTTAATTACTCCTTGTAGTTGATGCTAGTTGGTTTAATTGGTGGAAGATCATATGTTCAGATCCTATATGCACATTAATACCCCTCTGATTATGAACATGTTTATGCTTTGTGAGTAGTTACATTTGTTCCTGAGGACATGGGAGAAGTCTTGCTATTAGTAGTCATGTGAATTTGGTATTCTTTCGATATTTTGATGAGATGTATGTTGTCTCGCCTCTAGTGGTGTTATGTGAACGTCAACTACATAACACTTCACCATTGTTTGGGCCTAGAGGAAGGCATTGGGAAGTAATAAGTAGATGATGGGTTGCTAGAGTGACAGAAGCTTAAACCCTAGTTTATCTGTTGCTTCGTAAGGGGCTGATTTGGATCCATATGTTTCATGCTATGGTTAGTGTTAGTGTCAAAACCGGCGAATCTCGGGTAGGGTGTCCCGAACTGTGCGTCTAAGGCGGATGGTAACACGAGACAAGGGACACAATGTTTTTACCCAGGTCCGGGCCCTCTCGATGGAGGTAAAACCCTACTCTTGCTTGATTAATATTGATGATATGGGTAGTACAAGAGTAGATCTACCACGAGATCAAAGAGGCTAAACCCTAGAAGCTAGCCTATGGTATGATTGTATGTTGTATATGATCTATTGACTAGCCTGGCCTTGGTTTATATAACGCACCAGAGGCCTAGGATAACAAGAGTCCTAGCCGAATACGCTGGTGTGGAGGAGTCCTTGTCTTGATTTCCAAGTCTTGTGGAATCTTCCTTGTATGCGGCAGCTGTCCGAACTGTCCCATGAGTATACTGCCATGGGGGTCCTCGGCCCAATCTAACAGATCAGGAGATGACGTGGTGAGTACCCCCTAGTCCAGGACACCGTCAGTAGCCCCCTGAACCGGTCTTCAAGTTAGGGACGCTCCTCGATTCTTCCGAACCGTTCTTCATCTTCGGTCGTCGGTCTTGAAAACTGGTTCAACAAATCTTCTCATCTTCGATCTTGAGGATCGCCGAAATGCATTCGACGAGTTTACACGTCGGGTATCCGAGGAGCCCCTTTAAGTTTCCGGCCTTTATCAAAGCCTTGTTATTTTTATGCCACACCTCGGGTTTGAAGTTGTTCCCGGGCGGCAGCGTCCTCTTGCGTCCGAGATCCAATGCCGGACTGCATTCGAGGTATCTTTTGCAGCCGAGCACCAACGCCAGACCGCTTCCCAGCTCTAACGCCGGAATGTATCCGAGCTCCAACGCCGGACTATGTATCCGAGCTCCAACGCCGGACTGTATCCGATCTCAAACGCCGGACTATGTATCCGAGCTCCAATGCCGGACTGTATACGAGCTCCAACACTGGACTATGTATCCGATGTGTCGTAAATCACCTTAGTTCAAAGATGTTTGAAGGAGTTTAGCCAAGCTTAACGCCGGAAATGCCCTCTATGGAGCCAGCCACTAGCGCCCGAGTTTTATGCCAGACTCCTTCCGAGGTGGTGCACCACCCCGAATGTGGGCCGATTTTTGTCAATATTTTTGATTGGTGCAATTTATTCTCTGCCGAGATATATAGCCAGTAGCCCTCAAGGTGGGTATCGGTCTAAAACCCGAGATGCACATGAAGGATGACATAAGACCACTGATCCCAGTAGTCGCTGAGACTCAGGTTGATTTGCAAAATCGGTCTGAGGATCAAGTCCTAGCTCGACAGAATACTTCGGGACACAAAAAGCAGCGTGTTCAGTCCTCGAGACTCGGGTTGGGTGCGGCCGACCAACCTGAGGATCAAAATCTCCTCGGAAACTGTATTACACTTAAAATTTTCTGCATTGGACAGGCAATGCAGTAGCCCCGGAGACACTAGTCGGGTGGCAACACCAGATCAGGGGATCGATGTGCCCCTTTAATATTTGTAAATAATAAGCCTGAAGCCCAGTAGCCCCCGAGCCTTAATGCGGGCATGGGTGGACGAATTAAGGATTGATATCCATAGTAAAATCACAAATTATGTGTAATGACTCTATGTATCCAAGTACTTTACGTCATTAATGCTCGGATCCGCATTGTACAAAACTTTGTTGACCGACCATCGGCTTCCACCTCCTCGGCCAATAGCCGAGGAGTGTTTTTCCTACTTTATAAAGCCTTTATGAGGGCAAAGACTTACAACAAACAAGGCAATTTGGCCATACGGTTTTATAAACAAAGGTACGTAGAGAGATATGTTATATTACCGTTTAACAGAAGAAATGTCTTCCAAAGAAAATAGTCCCGCTATCGGTTCCTTTCTTTGGGTTGTCATGCTAAGCATGATCCTGAAACCTCAGATCCAATGTAAGAGCAAAATATCAAGGATTTAGTTTGGGAGGCCAGTTAATAGCCCCCGGTAGTGTTCGGCGACAGTCGAGGTCAAGCCGTAAACACTTCGGCCATTGTTATGAATGGCCCGTCATTTAACACCGTCATCGGAACACTGACCAGTTTACGCTTATTGTGATAGTCAGTTTTCGGCTTTCTCCACTGAGGTGCTTAACCATGTGAGCTGGAAGCACAATCACAGTGGTTCTCCCTTTGCACACCTAGCCGAACAAAGCGGAAGGTAGGAGGCAAGCGCAGGAGCCGGGCAACCCAACTTTTGACTGAAGACACAATTCGAAACCGATGCATATATAGCAATATCCGAGAATGTTTTTGCCGAATCTCTAAAGGTGTCCGGCGTTGCACTGCGAGACTTGTGCTGAAAACACACAAATAGTTTAAAAATGCCATAAGCTTGAAAAACCAAAAAACGTCAGTAAAAACTTGACGTCCGAACAAAATCAAGTGTTCGGTGCCAATCCAAAAATTGGCCTTAGCAAAAGAAGTGCTTCTGTCGTGCTTTTACATGATACATCCTATCTCAAGACTGCAAGCGGGTCAGCCTACAGCTTCAACCTCCTATCCCGAGGGCGGAGTACTTCTCATTAGGCCTGTTTAGCAAAATAAACTCTAGCAGCTTTGAGAGAGAAATTAGGCTCCCCGGCTAGTGACCACATGCTCGTGTCAAAAAAGGAGTGATAGATAATAATAATAATAATAATAATAATAATAATAATCATAATAATAATAATAATAATAATAATAATAAAACTTTGCAACGACTAAGAAGAAGAACACTTATCATAAAACGGCTCATATAAATTTAAGAGCCCCCAAGTGACTTGGGTAAAAGAATGATTGCATGTACCGAAGTACTTATATCATATCTATGTTCAACCGAACTTTAAACGCGTCTTAACCGACCGTCGGCTTCTCCCTCTTTGGTCAAGGACCGAAAAGTGTTATGTACTCCATCTATCAAGAATATTGACGGTGTTTCCAATAACCAGGCAACCAGGCCATAAGGTTGTAACAGACAAAGCACGCTCAGGGAACTTATGCTATATTACTGCGAAGTGTAAGAAGCATCTTCGAAGAAAATAGTACCCCCACCGATACCTTTCTTCGGTGCTCATTGTTATTATGAGACTTGTGCAATTGATTTTTTGTACTCATGAGTTCCGTTGTGTGCCGACCATTATTGAAAACTATAAGAGCGCTAGCTTTCGGCTTCACCCAGTCTAAGGTCCGGCTCGGATGGCCCGATCGTGACAATCACAGAGGTGCTCCCTTTACTCCCTAGCCAAACAATCGGGAACGTAGGGGTAAACACAGGAGCAAGGCAACCCAGCTTGCAAATCGCTTAAGTCAATATGGTGCATATTGTGGCATAATACACGAACAAGGAACGAAGCCGTACAAGTATAATCATATGCAAGAGGAAAAGCTTCAAGAAGGAAGCCCCCAAATGAATTGGGTATTTGAATTTATGCGTCACAAACAAAGTTTGGACAAGGAAATTTTTTACAAGCAACTTTTTTCCAAAAAAGTATAATGCTTGGTCGAACCGAACACAAGTTAGAAATTAAAGCTTTGAGCATGAAAGCGTCTTAGCTGGTTAATGTGCTCGGTATTGATGACGCGGTCCAAGCTTGATGCGGGACAAGGTTCCATCCTCCAAGCCGGTCCCGAGGTGGCGGAGCAGAGATCTCGACACGCCGAAGTGGTGATATAGCACGGTCAATGCAGACCGGCAGAGTGACGCCGAAGTCCCCGGATTATTTTCCTGTGCACAAAAAATAGTGCAAACCGGAGATAATAGCAGTAATGATAATTAAAAAATCGTTGCATAATAAATAATTTATGCAAAGTGAGTAATAAAAGAAATATGGCCTGGCGCCGAAGTCAATGTCGATGCAGGGCGTCGGCGTGATGCGGTAAAGGCGTGGCAAAGCCTGAATTCACAGGTCGGTCCAAGCTCCGGATGCGGCGTTCGCCGGACTATGTATGGAAACTGACCGAACCACCATGCGACTGTTGTTAATGCGGTCACCATTTGATAGACCTATGTACATATGATGGACAAATGAGAGTAATAATTCCTTCGGAAAAATGAAGCCAAACAAGCAAAAAATACTAGGATCAATAGCACCTGGTTAATTTGTTGTAGCAATCCGAAGGAAGGTGATTCCCAAAATTGGGACTCGATCCGCACACCCATTGCCTGATGGGCGATAAAACAACGGCATGGCAATGCTGGCAAAGGTTGGCTCACCGAGGCAAAGCCCTCGGTCCAGCTAACGTGATGGAGCTGGTTGGTAAGTGACGCCGAAGTGTCCAGAGTAGGTTGATGAAGAGATGGCGAAGCCCCCGGTCCAGCCGAGATGTCGAAGCCTCGATGTCAGCCGATGAGTCGAAGTAGGTCGGCATGATGGACACCAGCTGGAAGAAGCAATAGTGTGGCCCTGCCGATGTAGGTCGTGACGTGGTTGATGCCGGCTTGATGAAACGACCGTGCGGCGATGCCGGTATGCCCACTCCGTATAATCTGTGGGGCGGCGATGTTGGTGATGATTTATCCTTCGTGATGCCGGACTCGTGTTCGGCTTGCCGAGATGATGATCCGAAGAAGTTGAGCTCGGCTCAACAAAGTGACGACGTGTCTAGAGCAGGTCGGCAGCCGTGGAGCAATATTGCCGGACTGGTTTGACACCAGCATGATGTTGAAGATCATGTTCAAAAGATCTTAAAGTTAGTGGGATGTGTTCGGGAACAAAACACAATACCCCATACAAAACTTCCTTCAAAAGGGATGTCCGAAATCCCGTTCATAAAAAAGACGAACTCGGGTCGGATTCGTTTTCGCGCAAAAAACAGATCCGAAATGTGATGCACTAATCGGAAGGTTTCCGGAGTTTGGACAGTCGGATCGAGCTGAAATTTTGAGAGGTGGTAGATATAGAAGCTGGACACCATGCCCTAAACTCATCCAGATTCCTGTCCAGATTTGATAGGGCTCCGGTACATCGTGGATTGCCAGAGATTCCTCCATCATAACTCGACAAAATTTTCCAGGGTTGTTGTAGACTCAATTCCGCACAATTCCACCAAAGCGATCGTTAAAAAGACACTTGAGGAGGCGGTGGCGGCGGACACAAGTTTGCTGTCCATAAAAACAGCACGGGCGCCCGAGGGCAATGTTGACGTTGAGCCCCCGGGCTCCCTGGATGGTTCCTCCATGATCTTGATAGAGATCGGAGTTGATGTTTATAAAGGCCCTCATTCGAACATGACGATCGGAGGTAGGGCGCAGTCCTTGGTCAAACCAAGGTGACCAGTCGAGCTGGTGACGAAGATGTCGAAGTCATAGTTGATCTGCAGGCGTGCCATCAAACTTTTGCCGAACACACAGCGGAACTCTCAATGAAAGCACCAATGTCGGTGTCAAAACCGGCGGATCTCGGGTAAGGGGTCCCGAACTATGCGTCTAAGGCGGATGGTAACAGGAGACAAGGGACACAATGTTTTCACCCATGTTCGGGCCCTCTCGATGGAGGTAAAACCCTACTCCTGCTTGATTAATATTGATGATATGGGTAGTATAAGAGTAGATCTACCACGAGATCAAAGAGGCTAAACCCTAGAAGCTAGCCGATCGTATGATTGTATGTTGTATATGATCTATCGACTAGCCTGGCCTCGGTTCATATAACACACCAGAGGCCTAGGATAACAAGACTCCTAGCCGAATACGCCGGTGGGGAGGAGTCCTTGTCTTGATCGCCAAGTCTTGTGGAATCTTCCTTGTATGCGGCAGCTGTCCGAACTGGCCCATGAGTATACGGCCATGGGGGTCCTCGGCCCAATCTAACAGATCGGGAGATGACATGGTGAGTACCCCCTAGTCCAGGACACCGTCAGTTAGGTTTACCTTAATACTTTTGTTGTATTTGCGGATGCTTGCAATAGAGGTTAATCATAAGTGGGATGTTTGTCCAAGTAAGGGCAGCACCCAAGCACCGGTCCACCCACATACCAAATTATCAAAGTGCCAAACACGAATCATATGAGCGTGATGAAAACTAGCTTGATGATATTCCCATGTGTCCTCGGGAGCGCTTTACATCATATAAGAGTATGTCCAGGCTTGTCCTTTGCTACAAAAAGGATTGGGCCACCTTGCTGCACCTTATTTACTTTTGTTACTTGTTGCTCGTTACAATTATCTTATCACAAAACTATCTGTTACCACTTATTTCAGTACTTGCAGAGAATACCTTGCTGGAAACCACTTATCATTTCCTTCGGCTCCTCGTTGGGTTCGAAACTCTTACTTATCGAAAGGACTACGATAGATCCCCTATACTTGTGGGTCATCAAGACTCTTTTCTGGCGCCGTTGTTGGGGAGTGAAGCGCCTTTGGTATGTGGAATTTGGTAAGGAAAAATTTATATAGTGTGCTGAAATTTACTGTCACTTGTTACTATGGAAAGTAATCCTCTGAGGGGCTTGTTCGGGGTATCTTCACCCCAACCAGTAGAGCAAAGAGTTGCTCCTCAACCTACTGAAAATGAAAATGCTTGCTTCGAAATTCCTTTGGGTATGGTAGAAAAACTGCTAGCTAATCCTTTTTTGGGAGATGGAACAAAACATCCTGATGAGCATCTAATATATGTGGATGAAGTTTGTGGATTATTTAAGCTTGCAGGTGTACCCGGAGATGTTGTTAATAATAAGGTCTTCCCTTTATCTTTGAGGGGAGATGCATCGACATGGTATAGGCTATGTGATGATATGGAGTCTTGGAACTACAAACGATTGAAATTGTAATTTCATCAAAAGTTTTATCCTATGCATCTTGTTCATCGTGATCGCAATTATATATATAATTTTTGGCCTCGCGAAGGAGAAAGCATCGCTCAAGCTTGGGGGAGGCTTAAATCAATGTTATATTCATGCCCCAATCATGAGCTCTCAAGAGAATGATTATTCAAAAAAATTATGCTCGGCTTTCTGATAACAATCGCACCATGCTTGATACTTCTTGTGCTGGCTCTTTTATGATGAAGACTATTGAATTCAAATGGGATTTATTGGAAAGAATTAAATGCAACTCCGAAGATTGGGACCTCGACAATGGTAAGGAGTCAGGTATGACACCTAGTTTTGATTGTGTTAAATCTTTTATGGATACCGATATTTTTCATAAATTTAGCACTCAATATGGACTTGACTCTGAGATAGTAGCTTCTTTCTATGAATCTTTTGCTGCTTATGTTGATCTCCCCAAGGAGAAGTGGTTAAAATATCATCCTCCCATAGAAGTAAAAGTAGTTGTACCTATTGAAGTTGAAGAAAAGACTATCACTTATAATGATCCTATTGTTCCTACTTATGTTGAGAAACCACCTTTCCCTATTAGGATAAAGGATCATGCTAAAGCTTCAGCTGTGGTTCGTAAAAGCAATATTAAAACATATACACCTCCTGAGCAAGTTAAAGTTGAACCTAATATTGTTATTGTTAAAGATCTCTTGTCTGATAATATAGATGGGCATGTTATTTATTTCTGTGATGAAACTGCTAGAATTGCTAAACCTCGTGATACATATAAACCTAGACCTATGGTAGGTATGCCTGTTATTTCTGTTAAAATAGGAGATCATTGTTATCATGGCTTATGTGATATGGGTGCTAGTGCTAGTGCAATACCTGTTGACTTATACAAAGAAATTATGCATGACATTGCACCTGTTGAGTTAGAAGATATTGATGTCACAATTAAACTTGCTAATAGAGATACTATTTCACCAATGGGAATTGTTAGAGATGTTGAAGTCTTGTGTGGGAAAACTAAATACCCTGCTGATTTTCTTGTTCTTGGTTCCCCACAAGATAGCTTTTGTCCCATTATATTTGGTAGACCCTTCTTAAATACTGTTAATGCTACCATACATTGCACAAGAGATGTTGTTACTGTTGGTTTAGATGATATGACTCATGAATTTAATTTTTAATTTAATAGACAACACCGTGAAGAAGAATTACCTAGTAAAGATGAAATTATTGGTCTTGCTTCTATTGCCGTACCTCCTACTGATCCTTTAGAACAATATTTGCTAGACCATGAGAATGATATGTTTATGAATGAAAGAAGGGAATTAGATGAAGTATTCCTTAAACAGGAACCTATTCTGAAAAACAATTTACCTGTTGAAATCCTAGGAGATCCTCCTCCACCCAAGGGTGATCCCGTGTTTGAGCTTAAACCGTTACCGGATACTCTTAAATATGCTTATCTTGATGAGAAAAAGATATATCATGTTATTATTTGTGCTAACCTTTCAGAACATGAAGAAGAGAGATTATTGAAAATTCTGAAGAAGCACCGTGTTGCTATTGGGTATACTCTTGATGATCTTAAGGGCATTAGTCCCACTCTATGCCAACATAAAATTAATTTGGAAGAAGATGCTCAACCAGTTCGTGATCATCAACGCCGACTGAATCCTAAAATGAAACAAGTGGTAAGAAAGGAGATACTAAAGCTCCTTGAGGCAGGTATAATTTACCCCGTTGCTGATAGTCAGTGGGTAAGCCCTGTCCATTGTGTCCCTAAGAAGGGAGGTATTACTGTTGTTCCTAATGATAAAGATGAATTGATTCCTCAAAGAATTATTACTGGTTATAGGATGGTAATTGATTTCCACAAGTTAAATAAGGCCACTAAAAAAGACCATTACCCTTTACCTTTTATCGATCAAATGCTAGAAATATTATCCAAACATACACATTTTTGCTTTCTAGATGGTTATTCTGGTTTCTCTCAAATACTTGTGTCAGCCAAAGATCAATCAAAGACTACTTTTACATGCCCTTTTGGTACTTTTGCTTATAGAGGTATGCCTTTTGGTTTATGTAATGCACCTGCTACCTTTCAAAGATGCATGATGGCTATATTCTCTGACTTTTGTGAAAAGATTTGTGAGGTTTTCATGGATGACTTTTCCGTCTATGGATCTTGTTTTGATGATTGCTTGAGCAACCTTGATCGAGTTTTGCAGAGATGTGAAGAAACTAATCTTGTCCTGAATTGGGAAAAGTGCCACTTTATGGTTAATGAAGGTATTGTCTTGGGGCATAAAGTTTCTGAAAGAGGTATTGAAGTTGATAAAGCCAAGGTTGATGCTATTGAAAAGATGTCATGTCCCAAGGACATCAAAGGTATAAGAAGTTTCCTTGGTCATGCCGGTTTTTATAGGAGGTTCATTAAGGACTTCTCAAAAATCTCTCGGCCTCTGACTAATTTATTACAAAAAGATATACCATTTGTCTTTGATGATGATTGTGTAGAAGCATTTGAAATACTTAAGAAAGCATTGATCTTTGCACGTATTGTTCAGCCACCTGATTGGAATTTACCCTTTGAAATTATGTGTGATGCTAGTGATTATGTTGTAGGTGTTGTTCTAGGACAAAGAGTTGATAAGAAACTAAATGTTATTCAATATGCTAGTGAAACTCTAGACAATGCTTAAAGAAATTATGCTACTACTGAAAAAGAATTCTTAGCAGTTGTATTTGCCTGTGATAAGTTTAGACCTTATATTGTTGATTCTAAAGTAACTATTCACACTGATCATGCTACTATTAAATATCTTATGGAAAAGAAAGATGCTAAACCTAGACTTATTAGATGGGTTCTCTTGCTTCAAGAATTTGATTTACATATTGTTGATAGAAAAGGAATCGAGAACCCTGTTGCAGATAACTTGTCTAGGTTAGAAAATGTGCTTGATGACCCACTACCTATTGATGATAGCTTTCTTGATGACCAATTAAATGTCATAAATGCTTCTCATACTACTCCATGGTATGCTGATTATGCTAACTACATTGTTGCTAAGATTATACCACCTAGTTTCACATACCAGCAAAAGAAAAAGTTCTTCTATGATTTGAGACATTACTTTTGGGATGACCCACATATTTATAAAGGAGTAGATGGTGTTATTACACGTTGTGTACCTGAGCATGAACAGGAACAGATCCTACGCAAGTGTCACTCCGAAGCTTATGGAGGGCACCATGCTGGAGATAGAACTGCACATAAGGTACTACAATCTGGTTTTTATTGGCCTACTCTCTTCAAGGATGCCTGTAAGTTTGTCTTATCTTGTGATGAATGTCAAAGAATTGGTAATATTAGTAGACGTCAAGAAATGCCTATGAATTATTCACTTGTTATTGACCATTTGATGTTTGGGGCTTTGACTATATGGGACCTTTTCCTTCCTCTAATGTTTATACACATATTTTAGTTGCTGTTGATTATGTTACTAAGTGGGTAGAAGCTATTCCAACTAGTAGTGCTGATCATAACACTTCTATTAAAATTCTTAAAGAAGTTATCTTTCCAAGGTTTGGAGTCCCTAGATATTTAATGACTGATGGTGGTTCACATTTTATTCATGGTGCTTTCCGTAAAATGCTTGCTAAATATGATGTTAATCATAGAATTGCATCTCCTTATCACCCTCAGTCTAGTGGTCAAATAGAATTGAGTAATAGAGAACTCAAATTAATTTTGCAAAAGACTATTAATAGGTCCAGAGAGGATTGGTCCAAGAAACTTGATGATGCATTATGGGCCTATAGAAGTGCATATAAAAATCCTATGGGTATGTCTCCGTATAAAATGGTCTATGGAAAAGCATGTCACTTACCTCTCAAACTAGAACACAAGGCTTATTGGGCTATAAAAGAACTAAATTATGATTTTAAGCTTGTCGGTGAGAAGAGGTTATTTGATATTAACTCACTTGATGAATGGAGAACCCAAGCCTACGAAAATGCCAAGTTGTTTAAAGAAAAAGTTAAAAGGTGGCATGATAAAAGAATACAAAAGTGTGAGTTTAATGTAGGTGATTATGTATTGCTATACAACTCTCATTTAAGATTTTTTGCAGGAAAACTTCTCTCTGAATGGGAAGGTCCCTACGTTATCAAGGAGGTCTACCATTCCGGTGCCATAAAAATCAACAACTTCGAAGGCACAAATCTGAAGGTGGTAAATGGTCAAAGAATCAAGCATTATATCTCAGGTAATCCCATAAATGTTGAAACCAATGTTATTGAAACCGTAACCCCGGAGGAATACATAAGGGACACTTTCTGGAATGTTTCAGACTCCGAAAAGGAATAGGTATGTGGTACGGTAAGTAAAGCGACTCCAAAACAGTTTCTAACGCAATATTTCTCCGTTTTGGAATATTTAGAAAAATAGAAAAATAAACAGCAGTCCGGAAAGGACACGAGAGCTCCACGAGGGTGGAGGGCGCGCCCTACCCCCCTACCTCGTGGGCACCTCGTGTGCTCTCTGAACTCCGTTTTCTTACAGAACACGTATTTTGGTCGGTAAAATTTCATTATATAACCTCCCGGGGGTTTTGACTCCCGTATCATGCAAAAATCTCATGTTTGTGTTTCGAGCTGTTACTGCTGCAGATTTGAGCAGGATGTCTTCGCAAGAGTTAGTCGGGAAGAGCCGGGTGTCTCATCGGGCACCGGGATCGACGACAAACAATCATGTTGACCCCTTTGGGCCAGCAACGGAGGAAGAGATGGAGGCTGATTTGATGAGGATAGATGCCATGGAGGACCAAGAAGTCACTTCCCGCCTCCAAGCTGGATTCACAATGGGAGAACTGCAGAGCTCAGCTATTCCAAACTCGGTTATCCCTTCCAATGTTAGATTTCTTTCTTATAAGAATATGAAAAAGAGTGTTATTGGTTCTCCCGCAGCTATGCAGCACCCTTGGGTGCAGGGAGCTTTGGCTGTTACAGGAAAACTCCGAAAGGAAATAATGGATCTCAAGCAGCAAGTCAACAAGCTTGAGGAGGAGAATCGTATCTTGAGGGGCATCATCATCAAGAACATCACATCACCATCCCCGAAAAGAGAGACATAATCACCTGGGTATGGGCACTCCACTTGGCAACTGCTAAGCTTGGGGGAGTGCCCCAGTATCGTATCACCATCACTTTTATCTTTACCATTTTTCTTAGTTCGATCCTTTTGTTAATATTTTGATCTACTAGAATAAAAGTTCTTAGTATGATCTAGTCGTGAATTTTACTTTATTATCCTTCTTTATAATCGAGTCCTTGAGCTATATAATAAAGATTAGTGTTGAGTCAAGGGCTTGATTGTTTTTTCCATGATCCCAAGTGAATAAAGAAAAGAGAAAGAAATAAAAAGGAAACAAAGAGATCATATGACTCTTATGGAGAGTAATGAGCTTACATAGAAAGAGTATGATGAATGAAAGTTATTGAGGGTTGACAAACATAGTTTTGGTCATTGTTGCAATTAATAGGAAGTAATAAGAAAGAGAGGTCTTCACATATAAATATACTATCTTGGACATCTTTTATGATTGTGAGCACTCATTAAAATATGACATGCTAAAGAGTTGACATTGGACAAAGAAGACAATGTAATGGGTTATGTTTTCTTACATCTGAGATAAATTATATTGTCTTGGATCCTCCAACATGTTGAGCTTGCCTTTCTCCCTCATGCTAGCCAAATTCATTGCACAAGGTAGAGATACTACTTGTGCTTCCAAATACCCTTAAACAAGTTTTGCCATGAGAGTCCACCATACCTATCTATGGATTGAGTAAGATCCATCAAGTAAGTTGTCATCGGTGCAAGCAATAAAAATTGCTCTCTAAATATGTATGATTGATTGGTGTGGAAGAAATAAGCTTTATACGATCGTGTGATATGGAAGTAATAAAAGCAACAGACTGCATAATAAAGGTCCATATCACAAGTGGCAATATAAAGTGACGTTCTTTCGCATTAGGATTTTGTGCACCCAACCATAAAAGTGCATGACAACCTCTGCTTCCCTCTGCGAAGGGCCTATCTTTTACTTTTATCTCCTACATTGCATAAGAGTCATGGTGATCTTCACCCTTCCTTTTTACATTTTATCCTTTGGCAAGCACAATATGTTGGCAAGATCCTGGTATATATGGCTAATTGGATGTGGGTTTTCATGAACTATTACTGTTGACATTACCCTTGAGGTAAAACGTTGGGAGGCAAAACTATAAGCCCCTATCATTCTCTGTGTTCGATTAAAACTCCATACCCATAAGTATTGTGTGAGTGTCAGCAATTGTGAAAGACTATATGATAGTTGAGTATGTGGACTTGCTAAAAAGCTCTTATACATTGACTCTTTCCTATGTTATGATAAATTGCAATTGCTTCAATGACTGAGATTATAGTTTTTTAGTTTTCAATGAAGTTTACGGTTCATACTTGATATTGTGATTGAATTATTACTCTAGCATAAGAAATCATATGACAAGAATTATATAAGTTGTTCTTCTAAGAATGATCATGATGCCCTCATGTCCGCATTTTATTTTTATTGACACCTTCATCTCTAAACATGTGGACATATTTTTCGATTTCGGCTTTTCGCTTGAGGACAAGCGAGGTCTAAGCTTGGGGGAGTTGATACGTCCATTTTGCATCATGCTTTTATATCAATATTTATTGCATTATGGGCTGTTATTACACATTATGTCACAATACTTATGCCTGCTCTCTCTTATTTTACAAGGTTTACATAAAGAGGGAGAATGCCGGCAACTGGGATTCTGGCTGGAAAAGGAGCAAATATTAGAGACCTATTCTGCACAGCTCCAAAAGTCCTGAAACTTCACGGATGATGTTTTCCAAATATATAAAAAACATTGAGCGCAAGAACTTCACCAGGGGGACCACACCCTGCCCACGAGGGTGGGGGCGCGCCCTACCCCCCTAGGCGCGCCCCCTACCTCATGGGCCCCCTGGTGGCCCTCCGGTGGCCATCTTCTGCTATATGGAGTCTTTCGATGGGAAAAAAATCATAAGCCATCTTCTCGGACGAAACTCCGCCGCCACAAGGCAGAACCTTGGCGGAGCCAATCTAGGGTTCTGGCAGGGCTGTTCTGCCGGGGAAACTTCCCTCCCGAAGGGGGAAATCATCGCCATTGTCATTACCAACGCTCCTCTCATTGGGAGAGGGCAATCTCCATCAACATCTTCATCAGCACCATCTCATCTCAAAACCCTAGTTCTTCTCTTGTATCCAATTCTTGTCTCCAAGTTCGGGATTGGTGCTAGTAGGTTGCTAGTAGTGTTAATTACTCCTTGTAGTTGATGCTAGTTGGTTTAATTGGTGGAAGATCATATGTTCAGATCCTATATGCACATTAATACCCCTCTGATTATGAACATGTTTATGCTTTGTGAGTAGTTATGTTTGTTCCTGAGGACATGGGAGAAGTCTTGCTATTAGTAGTCATGTGAATTTGGTATTCGTTCGATATTTTGATGAGATGTATGTTGTCTCTCCTCTAGTGGTGTTATGTGAACGTCGACTACATGACACTTCACCATTGTTTGGGCCTAGAGTAAGGCATTGGGAAGTAATAAGTAGATGATGAGTTGCTAGAGTGACAGAAGCTTAAACCCTAGTTTATGCATTGCTTCGTAAGGGGCTGATTTGGATCCATATGTTTCATGCTATGGTTAGGTTTACCTTAATACTTTTGTTGTATTTGCGGATGCTTGCAATAGAGGTTAATCATAAGTGGGATGTTTGTCCAAGTAAGGGCAGCACCCAAGCACCGGTCCACCCACATACCAAATTATCAAAATGTCCAACGCGAATCATATGAGCGTGATGAAAACTAGCTTGACGATATTCCCATGTGTCCTCGGGAGCGCTTTACATCATATAAGAGTTTGTCCAGGCTTGTCCTTTGCTATAAAAAGGATTGGGCCACCTTGCTGCACCTTATTTACTTTTGTTACTTGTTGCTCGTTACAATTATCTTATCACAAAACTATCTGTTACCACTTATTTCAATACTTGCAGAGAATACCTTGGTGGAAACCGCTTATCATTTTCTTCTGCTCCTCGTTGGGTTCGACACTCTTACTTATCGAAAGGACTATGATAGATCCCCTATACTTGTGGGTCATCAGTAGCGAGGGGTATAAACCCGCACTGCTACTAAGTGGTCTCGAACAATGCCCTCTAAGATAGGCCATAGTAGTAGAGAGGGGTATAAAACCCACGCTACTACTATATGGCTAGCTATAGCGCAGGTGAGCTGCCAACACTATTAGTATACTCCCACACCCCCCGATCCACCCCACCCCACCAACCGTCGTCCCACTCCACCCACCCCCATCTAAAAAAATCCACCTCCGATCCAGATCCCCTCCACCTTCACCTCCGGTCCAGATCCCCTCCTCCTCCTCACGCGGACGCACGGCGCGCCAGTCGCCTTCTTCTGCGACCTCGCGTCCCCGTCCCGTCCCACCGCGGCCGCCCCCACTTCGCCTCTCCCACGGCCGCCCTGCCCTCCGCACGCCGCCGTCGTCGCGGCGTCGCCCCACACCCGCCCGGCCGCACCCACCTCCGGAGCAGGTGAGGATCCTCCCCATCGTGGTTTCTGCTCACCGTCGTCGGCCGTGGTCTCCGTGCGCTCGCTGCTTGCTCTTCCCCGAGCCCCCATCGACCCTGATTTCTGAGCAGTTCCTCACACGCACGCGGCGCTGGCGGGGGTTCGATCCGTGCGTGGCTCAAGTGAAATCCATGGGTGAGATTGGAGGACATACGGGGGTCCAATTTGTGCATGGCTCGGGTGAAATCGGTGAGCGAGCTTGCAGGTTGGAGCGCGGGGGCTTGATTTGTGCGTGTTTCCGGGTGAAATCCGTGAACAAGCTTGGAGCACGGCGGTTCGATTTGGTTTCGGTTGGTCTGTGCGCCTTGTTGGGGCTTTGATTCCGCTAGCTGGAAACCGTCAGAAGTTTCGAGAGTGCCGTCGCTGCGCCCCGTGCAGGTTTTGAGTGCGATGGGGATCCGGTTCCCGTCGGTGCTGTGCTGCGAGGATTATGAATGTCGCACCAGTTCTACGTTTCCGTGATGGAGTTGGTTTGAATCCAGATGCGAGGTGCTTTTGTCTGCCCGTCCATTCAGGTGGCAGTTTATTTTAGGGGATTTAGCGAGGCTTTGGCCTGGATTTCAGGTTTTTAGGGCGATTCAGCGAGGTTTTGCCTACAGCTAGCTCTGAAATCCAGGACACCAAGTTTCAGGCTAGTTGCAGGAATGATGGATGCAAACAGTTCTTGGTTGTAGAGTATAGGCAGTCACATGATCCAGAATCATGTATACATGTCATGGACCATCGAGCCCAGCCATGGATGAGCAGCAACAGTTCAATGTCAATGTCAAGGTTCTTCTAGTTTGAATCTACATACATACATGCTTTACTGAATTTTTGCTGCTTGGTCAGACTCTAGTGTTGAATAAGATGGACACTGACTGCATTGTTTGCTAATTAATTATTTTGCTTGCTCCCACATAAATTCACTATAATTTAGTTTGCCGATTAGTCTAGTTGGATTTCTCAAGATGTTAGCAAAGCGTGCCACACTGCTGCTATCTGTCAACTGAATGAAGCTGCAAAATTTGGAGTTGCTGCTGCTTCTTGTGTTCATTTCCTTGCTGTCGAATTCGTACCTGACTAGTCTAGTTAGTACTATTGCAGCAGGTTGATTAAATGAAAACTCTTGCCCCTGCTTAACATGTCTAAAATCTAGTCAAATTCATCAACAACATATTTTTTACAGCAACAATGCATTCAATAATCTGACCTATCTATATGCACACTTTGAGGAAGAAACAGGAGATATATGTGCTTCTATTGCTTCTAAATTATATACATGTATTTTTAGTTATTCAACATGATTCAAACTTTTTCTGTTCGATTTGGTGCGGGAGGATGCCCGAGCTGACCAGGAGGACACCCTTCTGCACCTCGGCCACCACACAAGGTCGTCCTTCTATTTTTTTCGCTGTTTGTTCATGTCCTACTTGTGTTTCAGTTCCATTGGCTCCTACTGCAAATAGGTCTATAACAGGTGCTTGTGTTCTACATAGTAGCAGATCTGTTTATGTGAGCTACAATGGCCTACTTCTTCCTAATAATATGAACACTATCTCATCTTGCCATTTTCCCCTCTCTCCTGCAGGTTAACACCTAGAGAGGCTCGAGCTATGAGCAGCGAGCTGTTCCTACTGCCGCCGGATGCTCCAGCGGCGAAACCTCCGTCGACGAAGGCAATGCCCGCTTGTTCGCCCCCTTCAGCCGCTCAGATCCCGACGTCAATAAGGACATTACATTGGCAGATTAGCGTAATTTTTCCTTTTCATTTTTCTTATTATTGGAGTGAGGATGTTAGAATGAGGAACTGTATGATAGTAGATACGGCAACAGTGTAATAGTATAATCAGGAATAACGACATTTCCATCACTATTGTGTTTTCTTGAATTGTATGCATAAAATGGAATTTGTTGATTTTTTTTAATTCCTAATTCGTTAGTAGTGGCGTGGGGACAAATTTGCACGCTACTGGTATTTAAGATACTAGTAGTGTTGGTATTATAGACGCGGTAGTACTATTTCGTTAGTAGTAGTGCAGGTTCATAATGGTAGTAGTGTGGGTGGAAACGCGCTACTACTAACTTGGTTAGTAGTAGCGTGGGTTGAACCCACGCTAGTACTAACTATTAGCTGTAGCGCGATACTAGTAACGCGGGTACCCGCGCTGCTACTAGCCATTTTATCCACGCTGCTAGTAGCCTTTTCCCTAGTAGTGTTATAGCAACTTTATATATTTTTTTGTACAAACCTATTGACATAGTGCCAATGCTAGTTGCTATTTTTTTGCTTTTTTTACTTTGCAAAAAATCAATACCAAACGGAGTCCAAATGCAGCAAAACTTTTTGGAGATTTTTTCTGGACCAGAAGACACACGTTGGGCCAAGTAAGTACCAGAGGGGGGCTCCGAGGGGAGCACAACCCACCTGGGCTCGCCTGGGGGCCCAGGCACGCCCTGCTGGGTTGTGCCCACCTCGGCCGCCTCCCGCACCGCCTCTTTGCTCTATAAATACCCCAAAAATCTAAAAACCCTAGGGGAGTCTACAAAACACAATTCCAGCCTCCGCAAGTTCCAGAAACCACAGATCCAATCTAGACACCATCATGGAGGGGTTCATCATCCTCATTGGTGCCTCTCTGATGGTGTGTGAGTACTTCATTGTACATTGATGACCCACAAGTGTAGGGGACCTATCGTAGCATTTTCAATAAGTAAGAGTGTCGAACCCAACAAGGAGCAGAAGGAAACGATAAGCAGTTTTCAGTAAGGTATTCTCTGCAAGCACTGAAATTATCGGTAACAGATAGTTTTGTGATAAGGTAATTTGTAACGAGTAACAAGTAATGAAAGTAAATAGGGTGCAGCAAGATGGCCCAACACTTTTTGTAGAAAAGGACAAGCCTGGACAAACTCTTATATAAAGGGAAATGCTCCCGAGGACACATGGGAATTATCATCAAGCTAGTTTTCATCACGATCATATGATTTGCATTCGGTACTTTGATAATTTGATATGTGGGTGGACCGGTGCTTGGGTACCGCCCTTACTTGGAAAAGCATCCCACTTATGATTAACCCCTATTGCAAGCATTCGCAACTACAACAGAAGTATTAAGGTAAACCTAACCATAGCATGAAACATATGGATCCAAATCAGCCCCTCATGAAGCAACACATAAACTAGGGTTTGAGCTTCTGTCACTCTAGCAACCCATCATCTACCTATTTCTTCCCAATGCCTCCCTCTAGGCCTAAATAATGGTGAAGTGTCATGTAGTCGACGTTCACATAACACCACTAGAGGGATGACAACATACATCTCATCAAAATATCGAACGAATACCAAATTCACATGACTACTTATAGCAAGACTTCTCCCATGTCCTCAGGAACAAATTTAACCACTCACAAAGCATATTCATGTTCATAATCGGAGGGGTATTAATATGCATAATGGATCTGAACATATAATCTTCCACCAAGTAAACCAACTAGCATCAACTACAAGGAGTAATCAACACTACTAGCAACCCACAGGTACCAATCTGAGGTTTGGGTACAAAGATTGGGTACAAGAGATGAACTAGGGTTTGAGATGATATGGTGTTGGTGAAGATGTTGATGGATATTGACCCCCTCCTGGTGAGAGGATCGTTGGTGATGATGATGGTGATGATTTCCCCCTCCCGGAGGGAAGTTTCCCCGGCAAAACAGCTCCACCGGAGCCCAAGATTGGTTCCGCCCAGGTTCTGCCTCGTGTCGGCGGAGTTTCGTCCCGTGAGCTTGCTTATGATTTTTTTTCCTCAACGAAAGACTCTGTATATCCAAAGATGGGCATCGGAGGGCCACCAGGGGGCCCACGAGGCAGGGGGGTGCGCCTAGGGGGTAGGGCGCGCCCCGACCCTTGTGGACGGTGGGTGGCTCCCCTCTGGTACTTCTTTCGCCCAATATTTTTTATATATTCTGAAACGTGCTCCCGTGAAGTTTCAGGACTTTTGGAGATGTGCAGAATAGGTCTCTAATATTTGCTCCTTTTCTAGCCCCGAATTCCAGCTGCCGGCATTCCCCCTCTTCATGTAAACCTTGTAAAATAAGAGATAATAGGCATAAGTATTGTGACATAATGTGTAATAACAGCCCATAATTCAATAAACATTGATATAAAAGCATGATGCAAAATGGACGTATCAACTCCCCCAAGCTAAGACCTCACTTGTCCTCAAGCGAAAGCCGATATCGAAAAATATGTCCACATGTTTAGAGATAGAGGTGTCGATAAAATAAAATACGGAAATGAGGGTATCACGATCATTCTTAGAGCAGCAACATATATATATATATATATATATATATATATATATATATATATTGTCATATGATCTCTTATGCTAAAGTAACCATTCATTCACATACTCAGGTATGAATCAGAAACTTCATTGAAAACTAACAAACTATGATCTCAGTCATTGAAGCAATTGCAATTTATCGTAACATAGGAAAGAGTCAATATAAGAGCTTCTCATCAAGTCCACATACTCAACCATCATTTAATCTTTCACAATTGCTAACACTCACACGATATTTATGGTTATGAAGTTTTAATCGGACATAGAGAAATATAGGGGCTTATTGTTTCGCCTCCCAACCTTTTACCTCAAGGGTAATGTCAACAATAATAGTTCATGAAAACCTACATCCAATTAGACATATATATCGGGATCTTTCCAACATATTGTGCTTGCCAAAGGATAAAATGTAAAAAGGAAAGGTGAAGATCACCATGACTCTTTGCATGAAGTATAAGACAAGAATAAATGATAGGCCCTTCGCAGAGGGAAGCAGAGGTTGTCATGTGCTTTTATGGTTGGATGCACGAAATCTTAATGCAAAAGAACGTCACTTTATATTTCCACTTGTGATATGGACCTTTATTATGCAGTACGTCGCTTTTATTTCTTCCACATCACAAGATCGTATAAAGCTTAGTTTCTCCACACTAATAAGTCATACATAAGAGATCAATTCTTATTGCTTGCAATGATGGCAACTTACTTGAGGGATGTTACTCAATCCATAGGTAGATATGGTGGACTCTCATGGCAAAACTGGGTTTAGGGATATTTGGAAGCAAGTAGTATCTCTACTTGGTGCAAAGAAATTGGCTAGCAAGAGAGGGAAAGGCAAGCTCAACATGTTGGATGATCCATGACAATATAATTTATCACAGATGTAAGAAAACATAACCCATTACGTTGTCTTCCTTGTCCAACGTCAACTCTTTAGCATATCATACTTTAATGAGTGCTCACAAATATAAAAGATGTCCAAGATAGTATATTTATATGTGAAAACCTCTCTTTCTTTATTACTTCCTATTAATTGCAACGATGACCAAAACTATGTTTGTCAACTCTCAACAACTTTTATTCATCATACTTTTTATATGTGAAGTCACTACTTGCCATAAGATCCATATGATCTCTTTATTTCTTCTCTTTTATTCCATTCCCTCAAGATCATAGCAAAATAATCAAGCCCTTGACTCAACACTAAACTTTATTATATATAGCTCACAGACTCGATTACATAGAAGGATCATAAAGCAAAACTCACAACTAGATCATACTAAAACTTTATTCTACTAGATCAAGATATTACCAAAAGGATCGAACTAAGAAAAACGGTAAAGATAAAAGTGATGGTGATACGATACCGGGGCACTCCCCCAAGCCTGGCAGTCGCCAAGGGGAGTGCCATACCCATGTGTTTATGTTTCCTTCAGGGGTGGTGATGATGGAGTTGTTCATGGCGTGTGTTTCTTCCTTAATTTGCGCTTGAGGATAAAAATTTGCTCCCTTAAGTCCTCGATCTCCCGCTCAAGGCTTAATACCTTTTTGCATAGTTCTTGTTTGTTCTCCTGCAAGAGACGAAAAGGGATAAACTCGATCTTTGGTTTCTTTTCTCTATCAGGGAGGCTTGACTTTTTGAACTCCACATGCATGTACCCAGGTTGAGGTAATGGGACTACATCTTCATCTGAGCTCGCCTCCTCCTTTCCCCTAGGCTCATAGTCTTCTTCTTCCTCCGTGGTCCAACCACAATGCTCCAAGTCCCCGTAGACTTTATGATCTGCAAGGTAATCAGCCACATAGCTTTCTCCCTCCGAATCTTGGGATGACATATTGCTCTAATCTGTAGCAGAAACAGCTCGAAACAAGGACAGAGGATTTTTGCGTGATACGGTGGTCAAAACCTTCGGGAGATTATATAATGAATTTTTACCGACCAAAATAAGTATCATGCAAGAAAACAGAGTCCGGAGAGCACACAAGGTGTCCACGAGGCAGGGGGGCGCGCCCTCCACCCTCTTGGAAGCCTCGTGTCCTTTCCGGTCTGCTTCTTATTTTCCTATTTCCTTAAATATTCCAAAACGGAGAAAAAATGCCATTAGAACTGTTTTGGAGTCGGTTTACTTACCATACCACGTACCTATTCCTTTTCGGTGTCTGAAACATTCTGGAAAGTGTCCCTTATGTATTCCTCCTAGGTTACAGTTTCAATAACATTAGTTTCAACATTTATAGGATTACCTGAGATATAATGTTTGATTCTTTGACCGTTCACCACCTTCGGATTTGTTCCTTCGAAGTTGTTCATTTTTATGGCACCGGAAGGGTAGACCTCCTCGATGATGTAAGGACCTTCCCATTTAGAGAGGGGTTTTCCTGCAAAAAATCTTAAACGAGAGTTGTATAAAAATACATAATCACCTACATTAAACTCACGTTTTTGTATCCTTTTTTCATGCCATCTTTTACCTTTTTCTTTAAACAGTTTGGCATTCTCATAAGCCTGGTGTCAGACCCCGGATGTAACTTTCCCTATTTGTACTCCAACTCTTGCCGTTTCCGGCGTTAAGTTATATTTATTTTCTCGGGTTCGGGTTTTGTCTCCGTGTGTTGTTATCGTTGTCATGCATCTCATATCATGTCATCAAGTGCATTGCATTTGCATACGTGTCCGTCTCATGCATCCGAGCTTTTTCCCCATTGTCCGTTTTGCATTCCGGCGCTTCGTTCTCCTCTGGTGGTCATTTCTAGCTTTCTTTCGTGTGTGGGGATTAAACATTTCCGGATTGGACCGAGACTTGCCAAGCGGCCTTGGTTTACTACCGGTAGACCGCCTGTCAAGTTTCGTGCCATTTGGACTTCGTTTGATACTCCAACGGTTAACCAAGGGACCGAAAAGGCCTCGTGTGTGTTGCAGCCCAACACCCCTCCAATTTGGCCCAAAACCCACCAAACTCTGCTCCATGTCCTAGAGCGTTCGATCACGATCGCGTGGCCGAAAACCGCACCTCATTTAGACTCTCCTAGCTCCCTCTATGCCTATAAATAGCCCCTCCTCCGAAATTCCGGATCAAACGCTAACCCTCTCCCTCTCCTCACGCGGCCGGACGAAATCTCGTCGGCCGGACATGTCCGACGCCCCCACTGCGCCACGTGTCGCCCACTGACAGGGCGAGCCGCCGCGCCCACTTCGCCGCACGGCCGGACCGCCGAAGCCCGCCGCGGGCCCTCCCGGCCCGCATCGCCCCGCCTCCTCTCACCGCGAAGCCGCCGCCCTCCTCTTCACGCCCGGCCGCCCGAGGCGACAGGAGCCGCCGCGCGCCGCTCGCCGCCGGCTGGCCGCAGCCCGCCGTGCCGCTCGGGCTCGGAGCCGCCCGACGCCTGCCTCGCCCATTGCCGACCGCCTCGCCCCGCCGCCTCTCCGACCCCGCCACCGCATCGTCGCCGTCTCGCCGGCCGGCCGAGGCCCGGCGAGCTCCCCCTCCTCCGGCCGCCGCCAACTCCGGCCGGCCATCCTCGGATTGCGCGCGCCGCCATCTACAGTATAGCTACAGTGCGATCCAGATCTGGATCGGGGTTGCTACAGTAAACCCTAATCAGGGGTAGTTTTTTCCACTAAGTCCCGGATATTTTTAGTTCATATGCCCATGTTCGAGGCTCCGTAACTTTGCATCCGTAGCTCCGATTCATGCATATAGCATATCAAAATGTTCATCTCAGAGAGTACATCATTTCATTCCACGGTATCATTTTCATTAGAGTTAATCTTGATGCCCTAAATGCTGTTAGAAGAGGGCTACTTGAGTTAATTGTCAGATCTGTTACTCCGTTTAGCACTTTTGTCATTTTTGCCATGATTAATGTATGCATGATATGCCCGTGAGTTCTTCATATGTTTTGTTAAGGGTTTTTTCATCTTTCCAGAGGTGCAACCCATGTATTTTTAGGATGTGTGTGGTGACTTGTGCAAGCTTGCAAAGTGGTGCACTTGCTAATTCTATTTTCAGGGACTTAGTTTTTCACTAAATCCTGGAGCTGTTTATCTCACGATGCCATATGTTCTTATTGTTTCCTAGTGATCCGTGCCTCTTTTGGGGATGATCAATAAGGGAGTTTTGTAATTCTTTTATTGATCTATCCATCCATGTCTTTGTTTGCAATAATGGAGCACCCTAGCTTGAGTCAATCGAGCTCTACTTTTGCTTCGTTGCCAATCTGGGCAGATCGTCAACTTGTTTGCGATTTTGCCGATGTTATTGTAGTTGATCCATGCATGCTATGCCATTGTTCTTGCCATTTATAGCTTGCATTTTGTGCCTTATTAAGGGATGTATGCTTGTCTTGCCATAACTTGCACCGTGGTGAGTGCATCGAGCTCGTAAACATGCCTTCGTGAGTTATGTTTCGGCATGTCCCAGTTTTTCACTAAGTCTGAAAACTGATTATGTTTTTGCTATGTTCGTGTGCTTGTTAGTATATTTTGTGATCCCTTTTGGCTCAAGGTCACTAAGGGACTTTTGTTAAGCTTGTTGAGTAGCTCCATGCCATGTCTTTCTTTGTCATGTTCAGGTCCTGTAGCATGTTGTTTTGTTGCTCCGAAGAGGGCTATATGATCTGAAATTCCAGACAAGTGTTAATTTCACTAAGTCTGAGATCTGTTTGTCATTTGCATTTTTGCCATGCTTGTTTGAACCTGTTAATGGATGATTTGGCCATAGCTCAGTGCTAGACTTTTGTTAAGCATCTTGAATGCTTCCCTGCCATGTATTTTGTTTCCATGTTTGGGTGTTGTAGCATCATCATTTCGTTGCATTTAGATGCCTACTTGCTGTAAATCGCAGACCGGTGTCATTTTTGAATCGCTTGCCATTTCCAGATCGTAACTCCGATTCCGGCGTTCTTTATATCGTTTTCAAGCGATTTCATCTCATATTTCCAGTGGCACACTTGGAATTCCATGTTGAGGCCAGGTTCATGCATTTCCTGTCATATCTTGCATTTTGCATCCCGCATCGCATCCCGCATAGCATATCATCTTTGCATCGTGTTGTTTGAGTTTGCACGTGGTTGATTGTATCCTTATTGCTTGTTTGTCTTGTTTGGGTAGAGCCGGGAGACGAGTTCGCTACCGAGGAGCCCATTGAGTTTGCTTTCGAGGATCCAGTCAACTCTGACAAATGTGCAGGCAAGATGATCATACCCTCGAAATCACTACTATCTTTGCTATGCTAGTTTGCTCGCTCTTTTGCTATGCCATTTCTACGATGCCTACCACTTGCTTGCAAGCCTCCCAAATTGCCATGTCAAACCTCTAACCCACCATGTCCTAGCAAACCGTTGATTGGCTATGTTACCGCTTTGCTCAGCCCCTCTTATAGCGTTGTTAGTTGCAGGTGAAGATTGGAGGCCGTTCCTTGTTGGAACATCTCTTATTTACTTGTTGGGATATCATTATATTATCTTGTTATCTTAATGCGTCTATATACTTGGTAAAGGGTGGAAGGCTCGGCCTCTCGCCTAGTGTTTTGTTCCACTCTTGCCGCCCTAGTTTCCGTCATATCGGTGTTATGTTCCCGGATTTTGCGTTCCTTACGCGGTTGGGTTATAATGGGAACCCCTTTATAGTTCGCCTTGATTAAAGCTTTTCCAGCAATGCCCAACCTTGGTTTTACCATTCGCCACCTAGCCTCTTTTTCCCTTGGGTTACCAGAGCCCAAGGGTCATCTTATTTTAAACCCCCCCGAGCCAGTGCTCCCTCTGAGTGTTGGTCCGAACTGAGCTGCCTGCGGGGCCACCTCGGGGAAACTTGAGGGTTGGTTTTACTCGTATCTAGTCTCATCTGAGTGTGCCCTAAGAACGAGATATGTGCAGCTCCTATCGGGAATTGTCGGCACATTCGGGCGGTGTTGTTGGTCTTGTTTTAACCTGTCGAAGTGTCTTGAGTTACCGAGATACCGAGTCTGATCGGAACGTCTTAGGAGGAGGTCTTTTCCTTCGTGGACCGTGAGAGCTTGTCATGGGCTAAGTTGGGACTCCCCTGCAGGGATTGAACTTTCGAAAGCCGTGCCTGCGGTTATGGGCAGATGGGAATTTGTTAATGTCCGGGTGTAGATAACTTGAACCTTAATTAATTAAAATGAATCAACTGAGTGTGTTACCGTGATGGCCTCTTCTCGGCGGAGTCCGGGAAGTGGACACGGTGTTGGAGTAATGTTTGCACAGGTTGTTCTCTAGCTTCTCGCTCTCTTTTGCGAATAAGTTAGCCACCATACTTGCTAGTCGCTTGCTGCAGCTCCACTCATATTTTACCTTGCCATACCTATAAGCTTAAATAGTCTTAATCGCGAGGGTGCGAGATTGCTGAGTCCCTGTGGCTCATAGATTACTATTACACCAGATGCAGGGCCTGATGATTCCGCTCCATGAGACGCGTATGAGCTCAAGTGGGAGTTCGACGAAGACTCTCAATGTTACTATGTCTCCTTTCCCGATGATCAGTAGTGGTGCCCAGTTGGGGGTGAACGGGACCGTTGTCGCATGTTGGGTTCTCTTTTATTTTGGCTCCGTAGTCGGGCCATGAGTGTTTGGATGATGTAATGTTATTTATGTACTTGTTTGACGTGGCGAGTGTAAGCCAACTATGTTATCTCCCTTTTTATTATCTTATTACATGGGATGTTGTGAAGATTGCCTAACTTGCGACATATGCCTTCAATGCGATTATATCTCTAAGTCGTGCCTCGACACGTGGGAGCTATAGTCGCATCGAGGGTGTTACAAGTTGGTAATCAGAGCCATCCCCGACCTTAGGAGCCCCATTGCTTGATCGTTTTTAGCGGCCGAGTTGTGTCTAGAAAAAAATGTTTTGAGTCTTTTAGGAATTATATATCAGAGAGATTAGGAATTCTTTTTACTTCCCAGTCTCCTCATCGCTCTGGTAAGGCATCCTGACGTAGAGTTTTGACTCTTCTCTTCTCAAATTTCACTAAAAAAAATTTTAGGATCACGTGGGTATCTTGGAATCGTTCCGATGGTTTTATGATGAGAACATTGTCTTGGTGCCTCATGTCAGGGGTTTAGTGGAAGTGTCCCGGGGAGTTGAGCTCTGAGGTGTTGTCATCATAATTTTATCGTTGCAGTTCTGGAATACCTGAGTTTAGTACGCCGACATCGAAAATCTCTTTTATGCAGTTCGTTGGTGAGATAACCTCGACGCCACCCAGTACTGGGGCGGGAGTTCGGGAGTATCGCCATAACTTGTATAACGGATGCTTTTCGAAGGTTGAGGTAGATGGTTTCCGAAGGTTTCTTGGTTATGTGTTGAAGGATGGATACAGTTGGATGTAGGATTTGTTAGTTTGGGTGAGATATTATGCTTCCCCTGTATCCCCAACACCTGATTACATAACCGGAAAGGTTCGGGAGTTTCATAGGTGGGAATTCTAGTAGCTCTAGTTCTTCTTCTACGGATATTGGTTTGAGATTGGGATTTCTTACCGATTATTCGTTCTTGATCCGTACCTTATTGATTTATTTCTCTACCTTAATTCTACGTGGCTTCTCAATTTATGGATATGTGACCATTTCAAGAGGAATGCATTCGTTCATTTTGTTCAGATGTGAAGACTATATGTTGCAATTTTCATTCCGTTGGATTCAACTTCAATATTGTCTATCATTGTGCTAATGGTGGTCAACCTCTTTAGGATGGCTCCTCCAACGTGCACGACTCCGAATCCTGATCCGCCACCAACTCCACCTCCTCCGGAGGCATGGCAAGCTGTGATGGCCGCAACCAATGCAAACACACAGTTGATCATGCAAATTATTCAAGAGAGCAATCAAGGCAGTCAAGGGAATCAAGGCAGCAATCAGAGTCACTTTGCTACACTCAACCAGTTCCTTGCTAACGGGCCAAAGACTTTTAGCAATTGTGTTGAGGCAACCGATGCTGACGATTGGCTTGTGGATCTGTGCAAGCATTTCGAGTGCAGTAACGTCAGGCCTGAGGACTTTGTCAAGTTCGCTTCCTTCCAACTCAAAGATCAAGCTGCAGAATGGTTCTAGCAGTACAAGGACTCCAGAGGTGGACGTGTTATCACTTGGGATGATTTCCGTCGAGATTTCTGAGCTCATCATATTCCGCAGAGCGTGGTTGAAAGCAAGCGTGAGGAATTCCGCAATCTGAAGCAAGGCTCTTTGTCTGTCTATGACTACAACAAGTTGTTCCAAAAGCTCGCCCGCTTTGCCAAGCAGGACGTCCCTAATGAGAAGAGCATGATATACCAGTTCAGGGGTGGTCTCAGAGAAGAAATTCAGCTAGCTCTTGTCCTCTTCAAGCCCTTGAGATACGATGAGTTCTACAACATGGCACTGAAACAAGAGGCTGCTCAGTTGAGGTGTGATGCTTCCAAGAAGCGAGTCAGAGATGTTACTCCTTCTTCCTCTATTCAAGTGGCCAAGCAGGAGAAGTTTTGGCTTCCTCCTCCTCCGTTCCTCAGCCGTATCAGCAGAAGAGCAAAGGTGGCAGTGGTTCTTCCCACCCACCCAACCCTGGCTTTCAGAACAAGACTTCGTCTCAAGATCCAAGATCGAGTCCTCCGTATCACCGTCCGCTTTCAGAGGTCACGTGCAACAAGTGCCAACAGAAGGGTCACTATGCCAACAAGTGTCTCAACCAGAGGCGTCTTCCTCCTCCTCCTCCTGTCAGATCGACAAGTACAGCTGTGGTCAAGCATAACCCCAAGCATGCCAAGGTCAATTTGATGAATGCAGCTCAGGCAGAGGACTCGTCAGATGTGATAATGGGTAACCTTCCTGTTAACGATGTTCCTGCAAATGTATATTTTGACTCTGGTGCATCGCATTCCTTCATGTCATTCCCATTTGCACCGGAGAACAATTTTAGTACTAAGGCTTTACCTAGAGCTATGCAAGTCGTCTCTCCGGCTAAGCGTCTGAGTTCTAGTTTGATGGTTCCGGATATTTCTATCTTGATGGGTGATTTCAAGTTTCTGGCTTCTCCAATGGTTCTTGGTAACTCGGATATTGATCTTATTCTCGGGATGGATTGGCTTTCTAAGCACAAGGCTCAGCTTGATTGTGCAGCCAGGCAGATTCAATTGACTCATTCGTCTGAGGATGTAATTGTCTTTGCCGCTCGGGATAATACCATCCGTCTGTTTTCTCTCAATGAGAAGGGTGAACTGGATGCTATCTCACAAATTCCAGTCGTTTGCGAATATCAAGACGTCTTTCCAGAAGAGCTTCCAGGAATGCCTTCGCACCGTCCAGTTGAATTCGTTATTGATCTTGAGCCTGGTACGGAACCTGTGTGCAAACGTCCTTACAAGCTCGGACCTGAAGAGTTGAAGGAGCTGAAGAAGCAACTCGATATGCAAGAGAAAATGGGTCTCATCCGGCCTAGTTCTTCTCCGTGGGGTTGTGGTGTTCTTTTTGTGAAGAAGAAGGATGGAACGGACCGACTTTGTGTTGATTACTGTCCAGTGAACAAGAAGACCATCAAGAACAAATACTCACTTCCCAACATCAATGAGCTGTTCGAACAACTCAAAGGTGCCCAAGTATTCTCCAAGCTTGATCTCCGTATGGGTTATCACCAGATTCGCATTCATGAAGAAGATATTCCCAAGACAGCATTCAGAACAAGTTTTGGTTCATATGAATACACTGTCATGTCTTTTGGCCTCGCCAACGCTCCTCCGACGTTCTCTCGCATGATGAACTTCATCTTCAACGCCTACACCAATGACTTCGTTTTGGTCTATCTCGATGACATTCTGGTTTTCTCGAAGAACAAGGAAGATCATGCCAAGCATTTGCGTTTGGTTCTCGATAAGCTCAGAGAACATCAGTTCTACGCCAAGTTCTCCAAGTGTGAATTTTGGCTTGATGAGGTTCTTTATCTTGGTCATATCATCTCTGCCAAGGGCATTCCCGTGAATCCTAAGAAGGTGTCTGCAATTGTGAATTGGGAACCTCCTCAGAACGTGAAGCAACTCCGCAGTTTTCTCGGTCTCGCAAGCTATTGCCGAAGATTCGTTGGAAACTTTTCTAAGATCGCGAAGCATCTCTCTAATCTTCTCCAGAAACACGTCAAGTACGTTTGGTCTCCGGAGTGTGATATTGCTTTCAACACTTTGAAAGAGAAATTGATTACTGCTCCAGTTCTGACTCCACCTGATGAATCCAAACCATACGAGGTCTTTTGTGATGCCTCTCTCCAAGGTCTTGGCGCAGTATTGATGCAAGAGAAGAAAGTTGTTGCTTATACATCTCGCCAGTTGAAGCCTAATGAGAAGAACTACCCCACTCATGATCTCGAGTTGGTGGCAGTTGTGCATGCTCTTTTGACTTGGAGACATCTTCTATTGGGAAGAAAAGTGGACATTTTCACTGATCACAAGAGTCTCAAGTACATCTTCACTCAGCCTAATCTCAACCTCAGGCAAACTCGATGGGTCGAAATGATTCAAGAGTATAATCCGAGTATTGAGTATACTCCAGGCAAGGCTAATGTGATTGCTGACGCTTTGAGTAGGAAGGCTTACTGCAACAGTCTGATTCTTAAGCCTTATCAACCCGAGCTTTGTGAAGCTTTCCGCAAACTTAATCTGCAAGTTGTTCCTTAAGGTTTCCTCGCCAACCTTCAAGTCTCTCCTACCTTAGAAGACCAGATTCGCCAAGCCCAGCTTCTTGATGCTATGGTGAAAAAGGTGAAGATTGGGATTGCCAAGAGTCAGTCCAAGTACAAGTGCTACCGCCTTGATGACAAGGACACTCTCTTCTTCGAGGATCGTATTGTTGTACCCAAAGGTGACCTCCATAAAGTGATCATGAACGAGGCTCACAATTCTCTCCTGTCCATCCACCCTGGGAGCACGAAGATGTATCAGGACCTTAAGCAAGCTTATTGGTGGACTCGAATGAAGCGCGAGATCGCTCAATTCGTGAATGAATGTGATGTCTGCAGAAGAGTGAAAGCAGAACACCAAAGGCCAGCAGGTCTCCTCCAACCTCTTGCCATTCCAGTATGGAAGTTTGACCACATTGAAATGGACTTCGTGACTGGGTTTCCAAAGTCCAAGCGTGGCAATGATGCTATATTCGTTGTCATCGACAAACTCACCAAAGTGGCTCATTTTGTGCCTATCAAAGAGTCGATCACTGCAGCTCAATTGGCGGAACTCTATACCTCTCGTATTGTCTCTCTGCATGGTATTCCTCAAGTGATCTCTTCAGACTGTGGCAGCATCTTTACCTCGAAGTTTTGGGATTCTTTCCAGAAGGCCATGGGCACCAACATCCGCTTCAGCACAGCTTTCCATCCTCAAACAAGTGGGCAAGTCGAGCGTGTCAACCAGATTCTTGAAGATATGCTCAGGGCTTGTGTGATCTCCTTCGGCATGAAGTGGGAGGATTGTCTTCCTTATGCTGAATTCTTCTACAACAACAGTTTTCAAGCAAGTTCGGGCAAGGCCCCATTCGAAATTCTGTATGGCAGGAAGTGTCGTACCCCTCTCAACTGGTCTGAAACCGGCGAACGTCAGCTTTTGGGTAATGACTTAATCACAGAAGCAGAAGAAATGTGCAAAGTCATTCGTGATAACCTCAAAGCAGCCCAATCCCGTCAGAAGAGCTGCTATGATAGTAAGCACCGCGATTTGGCTTTCGAGATCGGAGATCATGTTTACCTCCGTGTCTCTCCTATGAAAGGTACTCGTCGCTTTGGTATCAAAGGGAAGCTTGCCCCCAGATACGTGGGACCTTTCAAGATTGTCAGCAAGAGAGGCGACCTCGCCTATCAACTCGAGCTTCCTTCAAACTTTGCAAATGTTCATGACGTGTTCCATGTCTCTTAGCTTCGAAAGTGCTTCAAGACTCCTGACCGCACCGTCAACTTCGAGTACATGAGCTCCAAGAAGATCTCTCTTATTGTGAGCACCCAGTTGCTATTCTTGAGGAGACTGAACGCAAGACTCGCAACAAGTCAATCAAATTTCTCAAAGTCAAGTGGTCACACCATTCCGACCGTGAAGCTACCTGGGAACACGAGGATCACCTCCGTTCTGAGTACTCGGCGTTCTTTCAGTCCTAGATCTCAGGACGAGATCCTTTCGTAGTGGTGGAGTGTTGTAACACCCCGGATGTAACTTTCCCTATTTGTACTCCAACTCTTGCCATTTCCGGCGTTAAGTTATATTTATTTTCTCGGGTTCGGGTTTTGTCTCCATGTGTTGTTATCGTTGTCATGCATCTCATATCATGTCATCATGTGCATTGCATTTGCATAAGTGTCCGTCTCATGCATCCGAGCTTTTTCCCCGTTGTCCGTTTTGCATTCCGGCGCTTCGTTCTCCCCCGGTGGTCATTTCTAGCTTTCTTTCGTGTGTGGGGATTAAACATTTCCGGATTGGACCGAGACTTGCCAAGCGGCCTTGGTTTACTACCTGTAGACCGCCTGTCAAGTTTCGTGCCATTTGGACTTCGTTTGATACTCCAACGGTTAACCGAGGGACCGAAAAGGCCTCGTGTGTGTTGCAGCCCAACACCCCTCCAATTTGGCCCAAAACCCACCAAACTCTGCTCCATGTCCTAGAGCGTTCCATCACAATCGTGTGGCCGAAAACCGCACCTCATTTGGACTCTCCTAGCTCCCTCTATGCCTATAAATAGCCCCTCCTCCGAAATTCCGGATTAAACCCTAACCCTCTCCCTCTCCTCACGCGGCCGGACGAAATCTCGCCGGCCGGACATGTCCGACGACCCCACCACGCCACGTGTCGCCCACTGACAGGGTGAGCCGCCGCGCCCACTTCGCCGCACGGCCGGCCCGCCGAAGCCCGCCGCGGGCCCTCCCGGCCCGCATCGCCCCGCCTCCTCTCGCCGCGAAGCCGCCGCCCTCCTCTTCGCGCCCGGCCGCCCGAGGCGACCGGAGCCGCCGCGCGTCGCTCGCTGCCGGCTGGCCGCAGCCCACCGCGCCGCCCGGGCCCGGCGCCGCCCGACGCCTGCCTCGCCCGTTGCCGACCGCCTCGCCCCGCCGCCTCTCCGACCCCGCCGCCGCATTGTCGCCGTCTCGCCGGCCGGCCGAGCCCCGACGAACTCCCCCTCCTCCGGCTGCCGCCAACTCCGGCCGGCCATCCTCGGATTGCGTGCGCCGCCATCTACAGTACAGCTACAGTGCGATCCAGATCTGGATCGGGGTTGCTACAGTAAACCCTAATCCGGGGTAGTTTTTTTCACCAAGTCCCGGATATTTTTAGTTCATATGCCCATGTTCGAGGCTCCGTAACTTTGCATCCGTAGCTCCGATTCATGCATATAGCATATCAAAATGTTCATCCCAGAGAATACATCATTTCATTCTATTACATAATTTTCATTAGAGTTCATCTTGTTGCCCGAAATGCTGTTAGAAGAGGGCTACTTGAGTTAATTGTCAGATCTGTTACTCCGTTTAGCACTTTTGTCATTTTTGGCATGATTAATGTGTGCATGATATGCCTGTGAGTTCTTCATATGTTTTGTTAAGGGTTTTGTCATATTTCCAGAGGTGCAACCCATGTATTTTTAGGATGTGTGTGGTGATTTGTGCAAGCTTGCAAAGTGGTGCACATGCTAATTCTGTTTTCAGGGACTTAGTTTTTCACCAAGTCCTGGAGCTGTTTATCTCACGATGCCATATGTTCATATTGTTTCCTAGTGATCCGTGTTTCTTTTGGGGATGATCAATAAGGGAGTTTTGTTAATCTTGTATTGCTCTATCCATACATGTCTTTGTTTGAAATTATGGAGCACCCTAGCTTGAGTCAATCGAGCTCTACTTTTGCTTCGTTGCGAATCTGGGCAGATGGTCAACTTGTTTGCGATTTTGCCGATGTTATTGTAGTTGATCCGTGCATGCTATGCCATTGTTCTTGCCATGTCTAGCTTGAATTTTGTGCCTTCTTCAGGGATGTATGATTGTCTTGCCATAACTTGCACCGTGGTGAGTGCATCGAGCTCGTAAACATGCCTTCGTGAGTTATGTTTCGGCATGTCCCAGTTTTTCACTAAGTCTGAAAACTGATTATGTTTTTGCTATGTTCGTGTGCTTGTTAGTATATTTTGTGATCCCTTTTGGCTCAAGGTCACTAAGGGACTTTTGTTAAGCTTGTTGAGTAGCTCCATGCCACGTCTTTCTTTGTCATGTTCAGGTCCTGTAGCATGTTGTTTTGTTGCTCCGAAGAGGGCTATATGATCTGAAATTCCAGACAAGTGTTAATTTCACTAAGTCTGAGATCTGTTTGTCATTTGCATTTTTGCCATGCTTGTTTGAACCTGTTAATGGATGATTTGGCCATAGCTCAGTGCTAGACTTTTGTTAAGCATATTGAATGCTTCCCTGCCCTGTATTTTGTTTCCATGTTTGGGTGCTGTAGCATGATCATTTTGTTGCATTTAGATGCCTACTTGCTGTAAATCGCAGACCGGTGTCATTTTTGAATCGCTTGCCATTTCCAAACCGTAACTCCGATTCCGGCGTTCTTTATATCGTTTTCAAGCGATTTCATCTCATCTTTCCAGTGGCACACTTGGAATTACAATTTGAGGCCAGGTTCATGCATTTCCTGTCATATCTTGCATTTTGCATCCCGCATCGCATCCCGCATAGCATATCATCTTTGCATCGTGTTGTTTGAGTTTGCACGTGGTTGATTGTATCCTTATTGCTTGTTTGTCTTGTTTGGGTAGAGCCGGGAGACGAGTTCGCTACCGAGGAGCCCGTTGAGTTTGCTTTCGAGGATCCAGTCAACTCTGACAAATGTGCAGGCAAGATGATCATACCCTCGAAATCACTACTATCTTTGCTATGCTAGTTTGCTCGCTCTTTTGCTATGCCATTGCTATAATGCCTACCACTTGCTTGCAAGCCTCCCAAATTGCCATGTCAAACCTCTAACCCACCATGTCCTAGCAAACTGTTGATTGGCTATGTTACCGCTTTGCTCAGCCCCTCTTATAGCGTTGTTAGTTGCAGGTGAAGATTGGAGGTCGTTCCTTGTTGGAACATCTCTTATTTACTTGTTGGGATATCATTATATTATCTTGTTATCTTAATGCATCTATATACTTGGTAAAGGGTGGAAGGCTCGGCCTCTCGCCTAGAGTTTTGTTCCACTCTTGCCGCCCTAGTTTCCGTCATATCGGTGTTATGTTCCCGGATTTTGCGTTCCTTATGCGGTTGGGTTATAACGGGAACCCCTTGATAGTTCGCCTTGATTAAAGCTTTTCCAGAAATGCCCAACCTTTGTTTTACCATTCGCCACCTAGCCTCTTTTTCCCTTGGGTTACCGGAGCCCAAGGGTCATCTTATTTTAAACCCCCCCCGGGCCAGTGCTCCCTCTGAGTGTTGGTCCGAACTGAGCTGCCAGCGGGGCCACCTTGCGGAAACTTGAGGGTTGCTTTTACTCGTAGCTAGTCTCATCTGAGTGTGCCCTGAGAACGAGATATGTGCAGCTCCTATCGGGAATTATCGGCACATTCGGGCGGTGTTGCTGGTCTTGTTTTAACCTGTCGAAGTGTCTTGAGTTACCGAGATACCGAGTCTGATCGAAACGTCTTGGGAGGAGGTCTTTTCCTTCGTGGACCGTGAGAGCTTGTCATGGGCTAAGTTGGGACTCCCCTGCAGGGATTGAACTTTCGAAAGCCGTGCCCGCGGTTATGGGCAGATGGGAATTTGTTAATGTCCGGCTGTAGATAACTTGAACCTTAATTAATTAAAATGAATCAACTGAGTGTGTTACCGTGATGGCCTCTTCTCGGTGGAGTCCGGGAAGTGGACACGGTGTTGGAGTAATGTTTGCACAGGTTGTTCTCTAGCTTCTCGCTCGTGCTTTGCCTCCTCTTCTCGCTCTCTTTTGCGAATAAGTTAGCCACCATACTTGCTAGTCGCTTGCTGCAGCTCCTCTCATATTTTACCTTGCCATACCTATAATCTTAAATAGTCTTGATCGCGAGGGTGCGAGATTGCCGAGTCCCTGTGGCTCACAGATTACTATTACACCAGATGCATGGCCTGATGATTTCGCTCCAGGAGACGCGTATGAGCTCAAGTGGGAGTTCGACAAAGACTCTCAACGTTACTATGTCTCCTTTCCCGATGATCAGTAGTGGTGCCCAGTTGGGGGTGAACGGGACCGTTGTCGCATGTTGGGTTCTCTTTTATTTTGGCTCCATAGTCGGGCCATGAGTGTTTGGATGATGTAATGTTATTTATGTACTTGTTTGACGTGGCGAGTGTAAGCCAACTATGTTATCTCCCTTTTTATTATCTTATTACATGGGATGTTGTGAAGATTGCCTAACTTGCGACATATGCCTTCAATGCGATTATATCTCTAAGTTGTGCCTTGACACGTGGGAGCTATAGTCGCATCGAGGGTGTTACACCTGGGTTCTCCATTCATCAAGTGAGCTAATGTCAAAAAGTCTTTTCTCACCGGCAAGTTTGAAGTCATAGTTGAGCTCTTTGATAGCCCAATATGCCTTATGTTCTATTTCAAGAGGTAAGTGACATGCTTTACCATAAACCATTTTATATGGAGACATACCCATAGGATTTTTGTATGCAGTTCTATAAGCCCACAATGCATCATCAAGTTTGTTGGACCAATTCTTTCTAGATCTATTGACAGTCTTCTGCAAAATTAATTAAAGCTCTCTATTGCTAAGTTCTACTTGACCACTAGACTGTGGATGATATGGACATGCAATTCTATGATTAACATCATACTTAGCAAGCATTTTACGAAAAGCACCATGAATAAAATGTGAACCACCATCAGTAATTAAATATCTAGGGACTGCATTCCTCAGAAAAATAACTTCTTTTTGCATATTAATAGAGGTGTTATGATCAGCACTACTAGTTGGAATAGCTTCTACCCACTTAGTAACGTAATCAACAGCAACTAAAATATGTGTATACCCATTAGAGGAAGGAAAAGGTCCCATATAATCAAAGCCCCAAACATCAAATGGTTCAATAACAAGTGAATAATTCATAGGCATTTCTTGACGTCTACTAATATTACCAATTCTTTGAGATTCATCACAAGACAAAACAAACTTACGGGCATCCTTGAAGAGAGCAAGCCTATAAAAACCGGATTGCAATACCTTATGTGCAGTTCTATCTCCAGCATGGTGTCCTCCATAAGCCTCGGAGTGGCACTTGCATAGGATCTGTTCCTGTTCATGCTCAGGTACACAACGTCTAATAACACCATCTACTCCTTCTTTATAAAGATGTGGGTCATCCCAGAAGTAATGTCTTAAATCATAGAAGAACTTTTCTTTTGCTAGTATGTGAAACTAGGTGGTATAAATTTAGCAACAATGTAATTAGCATAATCAGCATACCGTGGAGCAGTACGAGAAGCATTTTTGACAGCTAGTTGTTCATCAGGAAAGCTATCATCAATAGGTAGTGGGTCATCAAGAACATTCTCTAACCTAGACAAGTTGTCTGCAACGGGGTTCTCAGCTCCCTTTTTATCAATAATATGCAAATCAAATTCTTGTAGCAAGAGGACCCATCTAATAAGTCTAGGTTTAGCATCTTTCTTTTCCATAAGATATTTAATAGCAGCATGATCAGTGTGAATAGTTACTTTAGAATCAACAATATAAGGTCTAAACTTATCACAAGCAAATACAACTGCTAAAAATTCTTTTTCAATAGTAGCATAATTTCTTTGGGCACTGTCTAGAGTTTTACTAGCATATTGGATAACATTTAATTTCTTATCAACTCTTTGTCCTAGAATAGCCCCTACAGCGTAATCACTAGCATCACACATAATTTCAAATGGTAAATTCCAAACAGGAGGTTGAACAATAGGTGGAGAAACTATAGCTTTCTTAAGTATTTCAAATGCTTCTACACAGTCATCATCAAAGACAAAAGGGACATCTTTTTGTAAGAAATTAGTCAGAGGCCGAGAAATTTTAGAAAAGTCCTTAATGAACCTCCTATAAAACCGACATGACCAAGGAAGCTTCCTATACCTTTAATGTCCTTAGGACATGACATATTTTCAATAGCATCTACTTTAGCTTTATCAACTTCAATACCTCTTTCAGAAATTTTATGCCCCAAGACAATACCTTCATTAACCATAAAGTGGCACTTCTCCCAATTCGAGACAAGATTAGTTTCTTCACATCTCTGCAAAACTCGATCAAGGTTGCTTAAGAAATCATCAAAAGAAGTCCCATAAAAAGAGAAATCATCCATGAATACCTCAACAATTTTTTCACAAAAGTCAGAGAATATAGCAGTCATACATCTTTGAAAGGTAGAGGGTGCATTACATAAACCAAAAGGCATACGTCTATAAGCAAAGGTTCCGAAAGGGCAAGTAAAAGTTGTCTTTTCTTGATCCTCTTTTGACACAGGTATTTGAGAGAAACCAGAATAACCATCTAGAAAGCAAAAATATGTATGTTTGGATAATCTTTCTAGCATTTGATCAATAAAAGGTAACGTGTAATGATCCTTTTTAGTAGCTTTATTTAATTTGTGGAAATCAATTACCATTCTATAACCTGTAACAATTTTTTGTGGGATCAATTCATCTTTATCATTAGGAACAACAGTAATACCTCCCTTCTTAGGGACACAATGGACAGGACTTACCCACTGACTATCAACAACGGGATAAACTATACCTGCCTCAAGAAGCTTTAGTATTTCTTTTCTTATCACTTCTTTCATCTTAGGATTTAACCTTCGTTGGTGATCAACAACTGGTTTAGCGTCTTTCTCCAATCTTATTTTGTGCTGGCATAAAGTGGGACTGATGCCCTTAAGATCATCGAGAGTATATCCAATAGCAGCACGGTGCTTCTTCAGAGTTTTCAATAATTTCTTTTCTTCATACTCTAAAAGGTTAACACTAATAATAACAGGATATATCTCTTTCTCATCAAGATAAGCATATTTAAGAGTATCAGGTAAAGGTTTAAGCTCAAACACCGGATCACCCTTAGGTGGAGGGGGTCCCCTAGAATTTCAACAGGCAAGTTGTGCTTAAAAATAGGTCCCTGTTTAAAGAATACTTCATCTATTTCCCTTCTTTCATTCAGAAACATATCATTTTCATGGTCTAGCAAATATTATTCTAAAAGATCACTAGGAGGCACGGCAATAGAAGCAAGACCAATAATTTCATATTTACTAGGCAATTCTTTATCATGGGGTTGTACGAAATTTAGCAAAATTAAACTCATGAGACATATCCCCTAAACCCGCAGAAACAATATCCTTATTGCAGTCTATCTTAGCATTAACAGTATTCAAAAAGGGTCTACCAAATATAATGGGACAAAAGTCATCTTGTGGGGAACCAAGAACAAGAAAATCAGCAGGGTATTTAACTTTCCCACACAAGACTTCAACATATCTAACAATCCCAACTGGTGAAATAGTATCTCTATTGGCAAGCTTAATTGTAACATCAATCTCTTCTATCTCAGCACGTGCAATATCATGCATAATTTCTTTGTATACGGAATGAAGTATTGCACTTGCACTAGCACCCATATCACATAAGCCATGATAGTAATGATCTCCTATTTTAACAGAAATAGCAGCCATGCCTACAACAGGTCTATGTTTATTTTTAGTATCACGTCTAGCAATTCTAGCAGATTCATTGCAGAAGTAAATAACATGCCCATCAATACTATCGGCCAAGAGATCTTTAACCATAGCAACACTAGGTTCAACTTTAATTTGCTCAGGGGTTTTGGGTGTCTTAGTATTACTTTTGTTGACCACAGTTGAAGCTTTAGCATGATCCTTTATTCTAACAGGGCAAGGAGGTTTCTCAATATAAGCAGTAGGAACAACAGGATCATTATAAGTGATAGTCTTTTCTTCAACTTTAATAGGTGCAACTACTTTTACTTCAGTGGGAGGATTATATTTAAACCACTTCTCCTTAGGGAGATCAACATGAGTAGCAAAAGATTCACAGAAAGAAGCTACTATCTTAGAGTCAAGTCCATATTTAGTGCTAAATTCACGAAAAACATCGGTATCCATAAAAGATTTAACACAGTCAAACTTAGGTGTTATACCTGACTCCTTACCTTCGTCGAGGTCCCAATCTTCAGAGTTGCATTTAATTTTTTCCAATAAATCCCATTTGAATTCAATAGTCTTCATCATAAAAGATCCAGTACAAGAAGTATCGAGCATGGAGCGATTACTGAGAGAAAGCCGAGCATAAAAATTTTGAATAATCATTTCTTTTGAGAGCTCGTGATTGGGGCATGAATATAACATTGACTTAAGCCTCCCCCAAGCTTGAGCGATTCTTTATCCTTCGTGAGGCCAAAAATTATATATAATTACGATCACGATGAACAAGATGCATAGGATAAAACTTCTGATGAAATTCCAATTTTAGTCGTTGGTAGTTCCATGATCCAATATCATCACATAGCCTCAACCATGTCAATGCATCTCCCTTCAAAGATAAAGGGAAGACCTTCTTCTTGATAACATCCTCGGGCATACCTGCAAGCTTAAATAATCCACAAACTTCATCCACACATATTAGGTGTTCATCAGGATGTAATGTTCCATCTCCTGCAAAAGGATTAGCTAGCAGTTTTTCTATCATACCCTAAGGAATTTCAAAGTAGATATTTTCATTTTCAGTAGGTTGAGTAGATTGAGGAGCAACTCTTTGCTCTACTGGTCAAGGTGAAGATACCCCGAACAAGCCCCTTAGAGGATTACTTTCCATAGTAACAAGTGACAGTAAATTTCAGCGCACTATATAAATTTTTCCTTACCAAAGGCGCTTCACTCGCCGGCAACGGCACCAGAAAAGAGTCTTGATGACCCACAATTATAGGGGATCTATCATAGTCCTTTCGTTAAGTAAGAGTGTCGAACCCAACAAGGAGTAAAAGGAAATGATAAGCGGTTTTCAGCAAGGTATTCTCTGCAAGCACTGAAATTATAGGTAACAGATAGTTTTGTGATAAGGTAATTTGTAACGAGTAACAAGTAATGAAAGTAAATAAGGTGCAGCAAGATGTCCCAATCCTTTTTGTAGCAAAGGACAAGCCTGGAAAAACTCTTATATAAAGGGAAACGCTCCCGAGGACACATGGGAATTATCGTCAAGCTAGTTTTCATCACGATGATATGATTCGCATTCGGTACTTTGATAATTTGATATGTGGGTGGACCGGTGCTTGAGTACTGCCCTTACTTGGACAAGCAACCCACTTATGATTAACCCCTATTGCAAGCATCTGCAACTACAATAGAAGTATTAAGGTAAACCTAACCATAGCATGAAACATATGGATCCAAATCAGCCCCTTACGAAGCAACACATAAACTATGGTTTAAGCTTCTGTCACTCTATCAACCCATCATCTACTTATTACTTCCCAATTCCTCCCTCTAGGCCCAAACGATGGTGAAGTGTCATGTAGTCGACGTTCACATAACACCACTAGAGGGATGACAACATACATCTCATCAAAATATCGAACGAATACCAAATTCACATGACTACTAATAGCAAGACTTCTCCCATGTCCTCAGGAACAAATGTAACTACTCACAAAGCATATTCATGTTCATAATCAGAGGGGTATTAATATGCATAATGGATCTGAACATATGATCTTCCACCAAGTAAACCAACTAGCATCAACTACAAGGAGTAATCAACACTACTAGCAACCCATAGGTATCAATCTGAGGTTTGGATACAAAGATTGGATACAAGAGATGAAAGACTCCATATAGCCAAAGATGGGCATCGGAGGGCCATCAGGGGGCCCAGGAGGTAGGGGGCGCGCCCAGGAGGTAGGGCGCGCCCAGGAGGTAGGGCGCGCCCCCACCCTCATGGACGGTGGGTGGCCCCCTCTGGTACTTCCTTCGCCCAATATTTTTTATATATTCTGAAACGTGCTCCCGTGAAGCTTCAGGACTTTTGGAGATGTGCAGAATAGGTCTCTAATATTTGCTCCTTTTCCAGCCCAGAATTCCAACTGCCGGCATTCCCCCTCTTCATGTAAACCTTGTAAAATAAGAGAGAATAGGCATAAGTATTGTGACATAATGTGTAATAACAGCCCATAATGCAATAAACATCGATATAAAGGCATGATGCAAAATGGACGTATCATAGACCTTCGGGTCCGTAGTTAGTAGCTTGATGGCTTCCTATCTCTCTTTTGATTCTCAATACAATGGTCTCTTGGAGAACTATTTGATGTAACTATTTTTGCGGTGCGTTTGTTGGGATCCGATTAACTTTGACTTTATGATCAGATCTATTTTATCCATGAAAGTTATTTGAGTTTTGATCTCTTATATGCATGATTACTTGTATAGCCTCGTATTTCTTATTAAAATCTTTGGTTTCGTTAGGCCGACTAGATCGATTTTTCTTGCCATGGGAAAAGGTGCTTTCTGATGGGTCTGATCTTAAGGTGCTCAATCCTAGTGACAGAAGGGGAAATGACACGTATGTATTGTTGCTATTAAGGATAACAAGATGCAGTCTATTCCTACATAAATAGATCTTGTCTACATCATGCCATCGTTCTTGTTGCATTATCTGTTTCTCCATGAACTTAATACACTAGATGCATGCTGGATAGCGGTCAATGTGTGGAGTAATAGTAGTGAATGCAGGGAGGAGTCGGTCTACTAATCTTGGATGTGATTCCTATGTAATGATTATTGCCTGGATATCATCATAATTATTTGAAGTTCTATCAATTTCCCAACAGTAATTTCTTTACCCACCGTATGCTATTTTTCTCGAGAGAAGCCACTAGTGAAATCTACGGCCCTCGGGTCTATTTTCTCATCATATATTTTCAGAACTACATTGCTATTGCCTTTTCTTTTATTTGCATATTTTATTTTTCAGATCTATATTATCAAAAAGCCAAAAATATATTTTTTTTGCATCTTTTATTCGAGATCTATTTGTCCAATCTATCACAATTTTATCCCTACAACTTGGCAATTTCTAGCACTGTTACCCGAAAGGGATTGACAACCCCTTTAACACATTGGGTTGCAAGTATTTGTTCTTTGTGTGTGGGTACCGTTTACATAGTATTGCTTGGTTCTCCTACTGGTTCGATAACCTTGGTCTCATCACTGAGGGAAATACCTACCATAGTTGTGCTGCATTATCCCTTCCTCTTTGGGGAAATATCCACGTAGTTCAAGCCGCATCACTATGTTGTTTAAGAAATCTCAAAATAATATAAGTGAAGCATGAGAGTTCAACAATTTCTATAAAATAAAGCCACCGTAGGGCTCCAAAAAGATATAACTGAAGCACTAGAGCAAACTACGATGCTCAAAAGATATAAGTGAAGCACATAGAGTATTCTAATAGATTCATGATTAATGTGTGTCCCTCTCAAAAGGTGTGTAAAACAAGGATGATTGTGGCAAACTAAAAAGTAAAGACTCATACAAGACGCTCCCAGCAAAACATATATCATGTGGTGAATAAAAATATAGCCTCAACTAAATTTACCAATGGAACAAAGACAAAATAGGGGATGCCATACGAGGCATCCCCAAGCTTAGATGCTTGATTGTCCTTGAATATTACCTTGGGGTGCCTAGGGAATCCCCAAGCTTAGGCTCTTTCCACTCCTTATTCCATAGTCCATCAAATCTTTACCCAAAACATGAAAACTTCACAACACAAAACTCAACAGAAAACTCGTGAGATCTATTAGTATAATAAAATAAATCACCACTTTAGGTACTGTTGTGAACTCATTCTAAATTTATATTGGTGTTATAACTACTGTATTCCAACTTATCCATGGTTCATACCCCCCCCCCCCCCCGATACTACCCATAGATTCATCAAAATAAGCAAACAACACGTAGAAAACAGAATCTATCAAAAACATAACTGTTTGTAGCAATCTAAAAACTTCGTATACGTCTGTAACTCCCAAATTTCTAAAAACTTAGGAAAACATAGGCAAGTTGTATATAAATCTTGTGCAAAAAATTCAGATCAAAATCACGTTTCTGTGATTTTTTTAAAAAAATTTGGCAGTGAGCACAAAAGTTTCTGTTTTTTAGCAAGATCAAATCAACTATCACCGTAGACCATCCCAAAGGTCTTACTTGGCTCAAACACTAATTAAAACACCAAAACACAATTACTAAAAAAGTAATACTGTGTATTCTCATAAAAACATAAAAGAGAAAATATTGGGTTGTCTCCCAACAAGCACTTTTCTTTAAAGCCTTTTAGCCAGGCATTGATAATTTCAATGATGCTCACATGAAAGACAAAAAAATTAAAGCACAAAGAGAGCATCATGTAGCACTTGAAAAACAAGTTTAAGTCTAACATACTTCCTATGAATAGGCATTTTATAAGCAAACAAATTATCAAGACAGGCAAAAAACTAGCATATGCAAGGAAGAAGAAAGAAACAATAGCAATCTCAACATAACGAGAGGTAATTTAGTAACATGGAAATTTCTACAACCATATTTTCCTCTCTCATAATAATTACATGTAGGATCATAATTAAATTAAACAATATAGCTATCATATAAAATTTTTACTACATGATCCACATGCATGCAAACTAGACACTCTTCCAAAATAGTGGGAATATCATTAACTAAAGTCATGACCTCTCCAAACCCACTTTTTCAAAAAATTCATAAGATTGATCATACTCCAAAGTAGTGGGATCATTATTACCTAGAGTTGACACTCTTCCAGACCCACTTTCAATATTATTGCAAACGCATTCATCATGAGGCTTACATACATTTTCAAGATCATAAGAAGCATTATGTCGCGGGAAACCACGGCCACCTATGGGACCAAGAGCCCCTTCCTGGTTCGGTGGGGGGATGGCACATTGCACAAAGAGCGAAAAAGCGTGGAACAGCATAGCAGAAATCACACAAGTGATTTTACCTAGGTTCAGGACACCGTGACGCATAAAACCCTACTCCTGCTTTGGTGGATTGATGTGGGAAAAAATGTTACTGGACGCAACTCGCTTGCCCGGCCAGGTGCCTTGGGGCGAGAGCGTCTATGCACATATGAGTATGTGGAGGTCTAAATCATCCAACCCCTTCTACGGTTGATGTCAGTGTCAAAACCGGCGGATCTCGGGTAGGGGGTCCCGAACTGTGTGTCTAAGGCGGATGGTAACAGGAGGCGGGGGACACGATGTTTACCCAGGTTCGGGCCCTCTTGATGGAGGTAATACCCTACTTCCTGCTTGATTGATCTTGATGATATGAGTATTACAAGAGTTGATCTACCATGAGATCATAGAGGCTAAACCCTAGAAGCTAGCCTATGGTATGATTGTTGTTGTCCTACGGACTAAACCCTTGGTTTTTATAGACACCGGAGGGGGCTAGGGTTACACAGAGTCGGTTACAAGGAAGAAGATCTACATATCCGCATTGCCAAGCTTGCCTTCCACGCCAAGGAGAGTCCCATCCGTACACGGGACGAAGTCTTCAATCTTGTATCTTCATAGTCGAACAGTCCGGCCAAAGGATATAGTCCGGCTGTCCGGAGACCCCCTAATCTAGGACTCCCTCAGTTGCCTTGGGCCTCCTTTTATGGATAGAAGGGGTTACCACAATGGCAAATTAGTCATTATGAACTGATTACATAGCAAACAGTGCTATCATACCTAACTCTGCAGGCTGATAGAGCGCATTAAATGCGCCGCTCAACGTCGCATCGCAGCTTGCCCGGCAGGGGCGCCTGTTCGCTTGACATGTCACAGGACGGGTGTCACTTGTAGGCGTTTTCCATAGGAAGTGGCTGTCAAGTGGTGGATAGCAGCCACTTAGTCACCTTGGGGCTTGACACCGCACTGATCGACGACTTGAGTCGTGGTGAACTGGCGCTGTGGGTTGGTATTGTCTCCGTAAGTCCCGGCAGGCCTGCCGGGATGCCTCGAAAGCTTGCTTCTGGGGTAAAACATCTCCTCGCCTGCCCGGCAAGGGAGGCTTTTTCCTTGGCGCATCTTGCTTCTCTAGTTCCTCTTGGTCTTCTTGATCTGCAAGTTGGATCCTGATAACCCACAAGTATAGGGGATCGCAACAGTTTCGATAAGTAAGAGTGTCGAACCCAACGAGGAGCTAAAGGCAGAACAAATATTCCCTCAAGTTCTATCGATCACCGATACAACTCTACGCACGCTTGACGTTCGCTTTACCTAGAACAAGTATGATACTAGAAGTACTTTGTAGGTGTTGTCGGATAGGTTTGCAGGATAATAGAGAGTACGTAAATAAAAAGTAGGGGCTGTTTAGATAAAGAAACAATAAAGTAAATATAGCGAGTGTGAAAAAGTGGTGGTAGGAGTTGCGAAATTGCCCCTAAGTAATTGACTACTTTACTAGACCGATAGCAAGTATTATGTGGGAGAGGCCACTGCTAGCATGTCATCCCTGACTTGGAATTCTATGAACTTAAGATTGGAACTATTAGCAAGCATCCGCAACTACTAATGTTCATTAAGGTAAAACCCAAACATAGCATTAAGATATATTGGTCCCCCTTCAATCCCGTATGCATCAATTTCTATGCTAGGTTGAAGCTTTTGTCACTCTTGCCCTCCAATACATAGTCCTATCAACATACAACTAACCCTAGGGTGTGATCCACGTGCGCAATCATATGATGGGCACCAAAGGACAGCAAGATAACCACAAGCAAATTAAATCAATCATAGCAATTCATCAACCACAAATAGGACAACGAAAATCTACTCAGACATCATAGGATGGCAACACATCATTGGATAATAATATGAAGCATAAAGCACCATATTCAAGTAGAGGGTACAATGGGTTGCGGGAGAGTGGACCGCTGTACATAGAGGGGGGAAGGTGATGGAGATGTTGGTGAAGATGGTGGAGGTGTTGGTGTAGATCGCGGTGATGATGATGGCCCCCAGTGGCACTCCGGTGCCACCGGAAGCGAGGGGGAGAGAGAGCCCCTCCTTCTTCTTATTCCTTGACCTCCTCCCTAGCTAGATGGGAGATGGGTTTCCCCTCTGGTCCATGGCCTCCATGGCATGGGAGGGGCGAGAGCCCCTCCGAGATTGGATCTGTCTCTCTGTCTCTCTCTGTCTCGCCCCTCCGAGATTGGATCTGTCTCTCTGTCTCTCTCTGTTTCTGCGTTCTCAGATTCTTCCCTTTCACCGTTTCTTATATTCCCGGAGATCCGTAACTCCGATTGGGCTGAAATTTTGACACGGTCTCTATCCGGAAATTAGCTTTCTTGCGGCGAAAGAAGGGCATCAACCGCCTTACGGGTGGCCCACGAGGGTTAGGGGCGCGCCTGGGGGGGCAGGCCCGCCCTCCAGCCTCGTGGCCACCTCGGGCACCGTCTCGCGTGGATTTTTCTTCCCAAAAATCATATATATTCCAAAAAAAATCTCCGTCAGTTTTTATCCCGTTTGGACTCCGTTTGATATGGATATTCTGCCAAACAAAAAACATGCAACAAACAGGAACTGTCACTGGGCACTGGATCAATATGTTAGTCCCAAAAATAATATAAAAAGTTGCCAAAAGTATATGAAAGTTGTAGAATATTGGCATGGAACAATCAAAAATTATAGATATGACGGAGACGTATCAGCATCCCCAGGCTTAATTCCTTCTCGTTCTCCAGTAGGTAAATGATAAAAAAGATAATTTTTGATGTGGAATTCTACCTAGCATAATCTTGATCATGTAATCTAATCATGGCATGAATATTAAGATACGAGTGATTCAAAGCAATGGTCTATCATTTGACATAAAAACAATAATACTTCAAGCCCATTAATAAAGCAATCATGTCTTTTCAAAATAACAAGGCCAAAGAAAGTTATCCCTACAAAATCATATAGTCTGGCTATGCTCCATCTTCTTCACAAAAAATACTCACATCATGCACAACCCTGATGAAAAGCAAAGCAATTGTTTCATACTTTTGACGTACTCAAACCTTTTCAACTTTCACGCAATACATGAGCGTGAGCCATGGACATAACACTATAGGTGGAATAGAATATGATGGTGGAGAAGACAAAAAGGAGAAGATAGTCTCACATCAACTAGGCGTATCAACGGGCTATGGAGATGCCCATCAATAGATATCAATGTGAGTGAGAAGGGATTGCCATGCAACGGATGCACTAGAGCTATAAGTATATGAAAGCTCAAAACTGAAACTAAGTGGGCGTGCATCCAACTTGCTTGCTCATGAAGACCTAGTGCATTTGAGGAAGCCCATCGTTGGAATATACAATCCAAGTTCTATAATGAAAATTCCCACTAGTATATGAAAGTGATAACTCAAGAGACTCTCTATATGAAGAACATGGTGCTACTTTGAAGCACAAGTGTGGTAAAAGGATATTAACATTGCCCCTTCTCTCTTTTTCTCTCATTTTTTTCTTTTTCTCTCTTTTTTGTAGGCTTCTTTGGCCTCTCTCTCTTTGGGGGGGGGGCTTCTTTGGCCACTTTTATTTTGATAACCTCACATGGGACAATGTTCTAATAATGATGACGATCACACTTTTATTTACTTACAACTCAATATTACAACTCGATATCTAGAACAAAGATATGACTCTATATGAATGCCTCCGGCGGTGTACCGGGATGTGCAATGATCTAGCGTAGCAATGACATCAAAAAACGGACAAGCCATGAAAACATCATGCTAGCTATCCTACGATCATGCAAAGCAATATGACAATGAATGCTCAAGTCATGTATATGATGATGATGAAAGTTGCATGGCAATATATCTCGGAATGGCTATGGAAATGCCATGATAGGTAGGTATGGTGGTTGTTTTGAGGAAGGTATATGGTGGGTTTATGGTACCGGCGAAAGTTGCGCGGTACTAGAGAGGCTAGCAATGATGGAAGGGTGAGAGTGCGTATAATCCATGGACTCAACATTAGTCATAAAGAACTCACATACTTATTGCAAAAATCTATTAGTCATTGAAACAAAGTACCACGTGCATGCTCCTAGGGGGATAGATTGGTAGGAAAAGACCATCGCTCATCCCCGACCGCCACTCATAAGGAAGACAATCAATAAATACCTCATGCTCCAACTTCGTTACGTAACGGTTCACCATATGTGCATGCTACGGGAATCACAAACCTCAACACAAGTATTTCTACAATTCACAACCACCCACTAGCATGACTCTAATATCACCATCTTTATATCACAAAACTATCGCAAGGAATCAAACACATCATATTCAGTGATCTACAAGTTTTATGTAGGATTTTATGACTAACCATGTGAATGACCAATTCATGTCATCTCTCTAAATAGATATAAGTGAAGCAAGAGAGTTTAATTCTTTCTACAAAATACATGCCCACGCTCTAACAAATATAAGTGAAGCAAAAGAGCATTCTACAAATGGAGGTTGTCTATGTAAAGAGAAACAGGAAATCCAAGCTTCAAATGATATAAGTGAAGCACATGAAGCATTCTATAAAGCCATACTCAAAAGATATAAGTGAAGTGCAATGAGCATTCTATAAATCAACCAAGGACTATCTCATACCAGCATGGTGCATAAAAGAAAAATGAAAACTAAATGCAAAAGACGCTCCAAGATTGCACATATCGCATGAACGAAACGAATCCGAAAACATACCGATACTTGTTGAAGAAAGAGGGGATGCCTTCCGGGGCATCCCCAAGCTTAGATGCTTGAGTCTCCTTGAATATTTACTTGGGGTGCCTCGGGCATCCCCAAGCTTGATCTCTTGCCTCTCTTCCTTCTTCTCACATCTAGACCTTCTCGATCATCGAACACTTCATCCACACAAAACTTCAACAGAAAACTCGGTAAGGTCCGTTAGTATAATAAAGCAAATCACTACTCTAAGTACTGTTGAAAACCAATTCATATTTTGTTTTTGCATTGTGTCTACTGTAATATAACTATTCCATGGCTTAATCCACTAATATAAATTGATAGTTTCATCAAGACAAGCAAACTATGCATCAAAAACAGAATCTGTCTAAAACAGAACAGTCTGTAATAATCTAAACATTCACCATACTTCTGATACCTGAAAAATTCTACTAAAATTAGGAAAAATAAAAACTTTGTATAGGAAGACAGTGCAAAAAGAATCAGAACTATTTGACGTTCCAGCTAAAAATGTAAAATCACGCACTACAGCCAAAGTTTCTGTCCTGCACCGTACAAACCATCAAGCAAATGTAAACATCCTAAAGGCAAACCTTGGCACATTATTTTTAATTTTAAACCTTATAAAAGCACACAACAGAAATAAATGACTCTCTAAAACTTCCGGGTTGTCTCCCTGGCAGCGCTTTCTTTAAAGCCATTAAGCTAGGCATATAGTGCTCAAGTAATGGATCCACCCGGATCCCAAGGTATATCAAAGCCAATTTTAATTAACAATGATTTGTAATTTAGTGGTGAGCACAAGGTAACATATATCATGTAATGACGAAGTCTAACTCTCTTCCTATGCATCGGCATGTCATAAAAGAACAATTCATGCACACAAAGTAAAGGCCAATGCATAGTATAAACAGTTTCTTGCAATTCTATCATATTGGAAACATAGAGAGGTGGAGATATAGTTCCTCTCTCATAATAATTGCAAGTAGGAGCAGCAAGCACATGCATATTATATTCATCAAAATCATCATGTGCAACGGTAAAAGGCAACCCATCAATATATTCCTTAATAAGAGCAAACTTCTCCGATATAGTGTAGTTTGGAGAATTCAAAAAGATAATAGGACTATCATGTGTGGGTGCAATAGCAACAATTTCATGTTTAACATAAGGAACTATAGCAAGTTCATCTCCATAAGCATAATTCATATTGGCAACCTGGCCACAAGCATAGCAAGCATCATCAAAAAGGGATATTTCAAAAGAATCGACGTGATCATAGCAATTATCATAATATTCATCCTTCGGTAAGCATGAAGGGGAATTAAACAATGTATGAGTTGAAGAGTTACTCTCATTAGAAAGTGGGCACGGGTGATCAATCCGCTCTTCCTCCTTTTGTTCTTCGCTCTTCTCCTCATCTTTCTCATCCAATGAGCTCACAGTTTCATCAACTTCTTCTTCCATAGATTCCTGCAAAATATTAGTCTCTTCTTGGACAGCGGAGACTTTCTTAATAAGCGCATTAATTTTGTGATTGTATTCATAATTATCAAAAACAATATTTCAGGATAGCTAAATTTTCAGGTCTATAAACAGCATCATCAAAATCTTCAAACTCTTTAAACATAGATTCAGTTTCCTAAGCACTCATAAAAGCAACAAATTCTTTTATTTGTTCCACATCATAGTAATCATATATACTATTAGCATAAGAAGCTAAGGTTTTATTATCATTAAATTTGCATAAAAAGGGAAGGTGTGGAGCCTTCATCCTAGAGCAACAAGTATAATCATAACTCAAGCATACTTGCAGAGCATACCACTTCAATATATGAATTTGATCCCATAATAGTTTCCCTTTTTGTGTCAAGCGGTAATCCCTAAAGTATTCACGTTGATCCAATGTTACTCCCATTACATAATTGAATGGGGTTTTCTGAGGATTATTAAAGTAGTACATAATATCTTTCACATAACCAACATCGAGGGTTTTAAGAGGTTCCCCATCTCCATGAGTAGCAAGTACACCTAATTTTTTTGGTATTTCGTGTTCCATATCCATAACTAAAGATAAAGAAAACTAAGAACAGCAAATAAAAATTACTTAGTGATAAAGCAAACAAGCACACACGAGAATATTCACCCCACGCTATTGCTCCCCGGCAACGGCGCCAGAAAAAGGTCTTGATAACCCACAAGTATAGGGGATCGCAACAGTTTTCGATAAGTAAGAGTGTCGAACCCAACGAGGAGCTAAAGACAGAACAAATATTTCCTCAAGTTCTATCGACCACCGATACAACTCTACGCACGATTGACATTCGCTTTACCTAGAACAAGTATGAAACTAGAAGTACTTTGTAGGTGTTGTTGGATAGGTTTGCAGGATAATAAAGAGTACGTAAATAAAAAGTAGGGGTTGTTTAGATAAAGAAACAATAAAGTAAATATAGCGGGTGTGGAAAAGTGGTGGTAGGAGTTGCGAAATTGCCCCTAAGCAATTGACTACTTTACTAGACCGATAGCAAGTATTATGTGGGAGAGGCCACTGCTAGCATGTCATCCCTCACTTGGAATTCTATGCACTTATGATTGGAACTATTAGCAAGCATCCGCAACTACTAATGTTCATTAAGGTAAAACCCAACCATAGCATTAAGATATATTGGTCCCCCTTCAATCCTGTATGCATCAATTTCTATGCAAGGTTGAAGCTTCTGTCACTCTTGCCCTTCAATACATAGTCCTATCAACATACAACTAACCCTAGGGTGTGATCCACGTGCGCAATCATATGATGGGCACCAAAGGACAGCAACATAACCACAAGCAAATTAAATCAATCATAGCAATTCATCAACCACCAATAGGACAACGAAAATCTACGCAGACATCATAGGATGGCAATACATCATTGGATAATAATATGAAGCATAAAGCACCATGTTCAAGTAGAGGATACAGTGGGTTGCGGGAGAGTGCACTGCTATAGATAGAGGGGGGAAAGGTGATGGAGATGTTGGTGAAGATGGCGGAGGTGTTGGTGTAGATCGCGGTGATGATGATGGCCCCCGGTGGCACTCCGGTGCCATCGGAAGCGAGGGGGAGAGAGCCACCCTCCTTCTTCTTCGTCCTTGACCTCCTCCCTAGATGGGAGAAGGGTTTCCCCTCTGGTCCATGGCCTCCATGGCACGGGAGGGGCGAGAGCCCCTCCGAGATTGGATTTGTCTCTCTGTCTCTCTCTGTTTCTGTGTTCTCAGATTCTTCCCTTTCATCGTTTCTTATATTCCCGGAGATCCGTAACTCCGATTGGGCTGAAATTTTGACACGATCTCTATCTAGAAATTAGCTTTCTTGCAGCGAAAGAAGGGCATCAACCGCCTTACGGGTGGCCCATGAGGGTTAGGGGCGCGCCTGGGGGGGCAGGCGCGCCCTCCTGCCTCGTGGCCACCTCGGGCACCGTCTCGCGTGGAATTTTCTTCCCAAAAATCATATATATTCCAAAAAAATCTCCGTCAATTTTTATCCCGTTTGGACTCCGTTTGATATGGATATTCTGTGAAACAAAAAACATGCAACAAACAGGAATTGGCACTTGGCACTGGATCAATATGTTAGTCCCAAAAATAGTATAAAAAGTTGCCAAAAGTATATGAAAGTTGTAGAATATTGGCATGGAACAATCAAAAATTATAGATATGACGGATACGTATCAGATCCTCCAAAGGGTTTGTCTTTTGTGCTTCAATCTGATCCTGGAGTTTTGGTCTTGTCCCCGTGCCTGTAAACAGTCTGGTCAACAGACCCATGGTTTGTTGCACCGACAGAAGCCCTCGGGCTTGTCACGAATACCGTGTCGATCGTCATCGGGGCAGGCCCTAATAAGTGCATAGGCAGGGACGTAGAAGTGGCTGGCCCCTTGAGATCTTCTTTGCTTCTTCATTAGTCTTGTGTCCGGGTCAGTTTCCGGTTTTCCCATGCGTCATGCACAATGTTATGGAAAACTCCGATCGTAGCTCGCGGATCGCCCTCACCCCATGATCACGGGGCGGAAACTACCATCCCACTTTCTTCCTGCTTCATGCGCACCCGCCACGTGTACCTGATGACCCACAAGTATTGGGGATCTATCATAGTACTTTCCATAAGTAAGAGTGTCGAACCCAACGAGGAGCAGAAGGAAATGATAAGCAGTTTTCAACAAGGTATTCTCTGCCAGCACGGAAATTATAGGTAACAGATAGTTTTGTGATAAGATAATTGGTAACGAGCAACAAGTAACAAAAGTAAATAAAGTGCAGCAAGGTGGCCCAATCCTTTTTGTAGCAAAGGAAAAGCCTGGACAAATTCTTATATAGAGAAAAGTGCTCCCGAGGACACATGGGAATTATCGTCAAGCTAGTTTTCATCACGTTCATATGATTCACGTTCGGTACTTTGATAATTTGGTATGTGGTTGGACCGGTGCTTGGGTACTGTCCTTAGTAGGGCAAGCATCCCACTTATGATTAACTTCTATTGCAAGCATCCGCAACTATAACAAAAGTATTAAGGTAAACCTAACCATAGCATGAAACATATGGATCCAAATCCGACACTTACGAAGCAACGCATAAACTAGGGTTGAAGCTTCTGTCATTCTAGCAACCCATCATCTACTTATTACTTCCCAATGCCTTCCTCTAGGCCCAAATAATGGTGAAGTGTCATGTAGTCGACGTTCACATAACACCACTAGAGGCTAGACAACATACATCTCATCAAAATATCGAACGAATACCAAATTCACATGACTACTAATAGCAAGAATTCTCCCATGTCCTCAGGAACAAACGTAACTACTCACAAAGCATATTCATGTTCATAATCAGAGGGGTATTAATATGCATATAGGATCTGAACATATGATCTTCCCCCAAATAAACCAACTAGCATCAACTACAAGGAGTAATTAACACTACTAGCAACCCACAGGTACCAATCCCGGACTTAGAGACAAGAATTGGATACAAGAGATGAACTAGGGTTTGAGAGGAGATGGTGCTAGTGAAGATGTTGATGGAGATTGACCCCCTCCCGATGAGAGGATCGTTAGTGATGACGATGGCGATGATTTCCCCCTCCCGGAGGGAAGTTTCCCCGGCAGAACAGCTCCGCCGGAGCCCTAGATTGATTCGGCCAAGGTTCCGCCTCGTGGCGGCGGAGTCTCGTCCCGAAAGATGGCTTATGATATTTTTTTCTCAACGGAAGACTCCATATAGCAGAAGATGGGCATCGGAGAGCCACCAGGGGGCCCACGAGTTAGGGGGCGCGCCCAGCAGGGTAGGGCGCGCCCCCACCCTCGTGGGCAGGGTGTGGCCCCCCTCCGGAACTTCTTGCACTTAGTATTTTTTTATATATTCTGAAAATGACTTCTGTGAAGTTTCAGGACCTTTGGAGCTGTGCAGAATAGGTCTCTAATATTTGCTCCTTTTCCAGCCCAGAATCCCAGCTGCCAGCATTCTCCCTCTTTATGTAAACCTTGTAAAATAAGAGAGAATAGGCATAAGTATTGTGACATAATGTGTAATAACAGCCCATAATGCAATAAATATCGATATAAAATCATGATGCAAAATGGACATATCAACTCCCCCAAGCTTAGACCTCGCTTGTCCTCAAGCGAAAGCCAAAATCGAAAAATATGTCCACATGTTTAGAGATAGAGGTGTCGATAAAAATAAAATACTGACATGAGGGCATCATGATCATCCTTAGAATAGCAACGTATATAATTCTTGTCATATGATATCTTATGCTAGAGTAACAATTCAATCACAATTTCAAGTATGAATCATAAACTTCATTGAAAACTAACAAACTATAATCTCAGTCATTGGAGCAATTGCAATTTATCATAACATGGGAAAGAGTCAATATAAGAGCTTTGCAGCAAGTCCACATGCTCAACCATCATATAGTCTTTCACAATTTCTAACACTCACACAATACTTATGGGTATGGAGTTTTAATCGGACACAGAGAAAGATAGGGGCTTATAGTTTTGCCTCCCAACGTTTTACCTCAAGGGTAATGTCAACAATAATAGTTCATGAAAACTCACATCCAATTAGCCATATATACCAGGATCTTTCCAACATGTTGTGCTTGCCAAAAGATAAAATTTAAAAAGGAAGGGTGAAGATCACCATGACTCTTATGCAAGGTAGGAGATAAAAGTAAAAGATAGGCCCTTCGCAGAGGGAAGCAGAGGTTGTCATGCGCTTTTATGGTTGGATGCACAAAATCTTAATGCGAAAGAACGTCACTTTATATTGCCACTTGTGATATGGACCTTTATTATGCAGTCTGTCGCTTTTATTTCTTCCATATCACACGATCGTATAAAGCTTATTTTCTCCCACACTAATAAGTCATACATATTTAGAGAGCAATTTTTATTGCTTGCACCGATGACAACTTACTTGGAGGATCTTACTCAATCCATAGGTAGGTATGGTGGACTCTCATGGTAAAACTGGTTTAAGGGTGTTTGGAAGCACAAGTAGTATCTCTACTTGGTGCAAAGAATTTGGCTAGCATGAGGGGTAAAGGCAAGCTCAATCATGTTGGATGATCCATGACAATATAATTTTTCTTAGATGTAAGAAAACATAACCCATTACGTTGTCTTCCTTGTCCAACGTCAACTCTTTAGCATGTCATATTTTAATGAGTGCTCACAATCATAAAAGATGTCCGAGATAGTGTATTTATATGTGAAGACCTCTCTTTCTTTATTACTTCTTATTAATTGCAACGATGACCAAAACTATGTTTGTCAACTCTCAACAACTTTTAATCATCATACTCTGTATATGTGAGCTCATTACTCTCCATAAGATCCATATGATCTCTTTTATTTCTTTTTATTCTTTCTCTTTTATTTTATTCACTCAAGATCATGGCAAAATAATCAAGCCCTTGACTCAACACTAATCTTTATTATATATAGCTCACGGGCTCGATTACATAGAAGGATCATAAAGCAAAACTCACAACTAGATCATACTAAAACTTTATTCTACTAGATCAAGACATTATCAAAAGGATCGAACTAAGAAAAGCGGTAAAGATAAAAGTGATGGTGATACGATACCGTGGCACTCCCCCAAGCTTGGCAGTTGCCAAGGGGAGTGCCCATACCCATGTGATTATGTCTCCTTCTTTGTTGGTGAAGAGGGTGTTGGTTTTGTTGATGGTGTATGCTTCTTCCTTAATTTGCGCTTGAGGACAAAATTTTGATCCCTTAGGTCATCGATCTCCTGCTCAAAGTTTAATATCTTCTTGCATAATTCATGTTTGTTTTCCTGCAACTGGCGAAAAGGGATAAACTCGATCTTAGGTTTATTTTCTCTATTAGGGAGGCTTGACTTTTTGAACTCCACATGCATGTCCCCAGGTTGGGGTAATGGGACTTCATCTTCATCTGAGCTCATCTCTTCCCTTCTCTTGGGCTCATAGTCCTCTTCTTCTTCCGTAGTCCAACCACAATGCTCCACGTCCCCATAGACCTTAGGATCTACAAGATAATCAGCCACATAGCTTTCTCCTTCCGAATCCTGGGATGACATATTGCTCTAATCTGCAGCATGGACAGCTCGAAACAAAGACAGAGGATATTTGCATGATACGATGGTCAAAACCTCTGGGAGATTATATAATGAATTTTTACCGACCAAAATATGTATCGTGCAAGAAAATGAAGTCCGGAGAGCACACGAGGTGCCCACGAGGTGGGGGCGCGCCCTCCACCCTCGTGGAGCCCTCGTGTCCTTCCCGGACTGCTTCTTATTTTTCTATTTTTTCTAAATATTCCAAAACGGAAGAAAATTGCCATTAGAACTGCTTTGGAGTCGGTTTACTTACCGTACCACACACCTATTCTTTTTCGGAGTCTGAAACATTCCGGAAAGTGTCTCTTATGTATTCCTTCGGGGCTACGGTTTCAATAATATTGGTTTCAACATTTATAGGATTACCTGAGATATAATGTTTGATTCTTTGACCGTTCACCACCTTCTGGATTTGCCTTCGAAGTTGTTGGTTTTTATGGCACCAGAAACGATAGACCTCCTCGATAACGTAAGGACCTTCCCATTTAGAGAGAAACTTTCCTGCAAAAAATTCTTAAACGAGAGTTGTATAGCAATACATAATCACCTACATTAAAGTCATGCTTTTGTATCCTTTTGTCATTCCATCTTTTAACCTTTTTTAAACAATTTGGCATTTTCATAGGCTTGGGTTCTCCATTCATCAAGTGAGCTAATGTCAAATAACCTCTTCTCACCGGCAAGTTTGAAATCATAATTGAGCTCTTTAATAGCCCAATAAGCCTTATGTTCTAGTTCGAGAGGTAAGTGACATGCTTTTTCCATAAACCATTTTATACGGCGACATACCCATAGGATTTTTATATGCAGTTCTATAGGCCCATAATGCATCATCAAGTTTCTTGGACCAATTATTTCTAGATCTATTAACAGTCTTTTGCAAAATTAATTTGAGTTCTCTATTGCTCAATTCTACTTGACCACTAGACTGTGGGTGATAAGGAGATGCAATTCTATGATTAACATCATATTTAGCAAGCATTTTACGGAAAGCACCATGAATAAAATGTGAACCACCATCAGTCATTAAATATCTAGGGACTCCAAACCTTGGAAAAATAACTTCTTTAAGCATCTTAATAGAAGTGTTATGATCAGCACTACTAGTTGGAATAGCTTATACCCACTTAGTAACGTAATCAACAGCAACTAAAATATGTGTATATCCATTGGAGGCAGGAAAAGGCCCCATATAATCAAAGCCCCAAACATCAAATGGTTCAACAACAAGTGAATAATTCATAGGCATTTCTTGACGTCTACTAATATTACCAATTCTTTGACATTCATCACAAGATACAACAAACTTATGGGCATCCTTGAAGAGAGTAGGCCAATAAAAACCGGATTGCAATACCTTATGTGCAATTCTATCTCCAGCGTGGTGTCCTCCATAAGCTTTGGAGTGAAAGTTGCGTAGGATCTGTTCCTGTTCATGCTCAGGTACACAAGTCTAATAACACCATCTACTCCTTCTTTATAAAGATGTGGGTCATCCCAAAAGTAATGTCTCAAATCATAGAAAAACTTTTTCTTTTGCTGGTATGTGAAACTAGGTGGTATAAATTTAGCAACAATATAATTAGCATAATCAGCATACCATGGAGCAGTATGAGAAGCATTTATGACATTTAATTGTTCATCAGGAAAGCTATCATCAATAGGTAGTGGGTCATCAAGAACATTCTCTAGCCTAGACAAGTTGTCTGCAACGGGGTTCTCAGCTCCCTTTCTATCAATAATATGCAAATCAAATTCTTGTAGCAAGAGAACCCATCTAATAAGTCTAGGTTTAGCATCTTTCTTTTCCATAAGATATTTAATAGCAGCATGATCCGTGTGAATAGTTACTTTAGAATCAACAATATAAGGTCTGAACTTATCACAAGCAAATACAACTGCTAAGAATTCTTTTTCAGTAGTAGCATAATTTCTCTGAGCATTGTCTAGAGTTTTACTAGCATATTGAATAACATTTAATTTCTTATCAACTCTTTGCCCTAGAACAGCACCTACAGCATAATCACTAGCATCACACATAATTTCAAAAGGTAAATTCCAATCAGGTGGCTGAACAATAGGTGCAGAGATCAATGCTTTCTTAAGTATTTCAAATGCTTCTACGCAATCATCATCAAAAACAAATGGTATATCTTTTTGTAATAAATTAGTCAGAGGCCGAGAAATTTTTGAGAAGTCCTTAATGAACCTCCTATAAAAACCGGCGTGACCAAGGAAACTTCTTATACCTTTGATGTCCTTGGGACATGGCATCTTTTCAATAGCATCAACCTTAGCTTTATCAACTTCATTACCTCTTTCAGAAACTTTATGCCCCAAGACAATACCTTCATTAACCATAAAGTGGCACTTCTCCCAATTCAAGACAAGGTTAGTTTCTTCACATCTCTGCAAAACTCGATCAAGGTTGCTTAAGCAATCATCAAAAGAGGATCCATAGACGGAGAAATCGTCCATGAAAACCTCACAAATCTTTTCACAAAAGTCAGAGAATATAGCCATCATGCATCTTTCGAAGGTAGCGGGTGCATTACATAAACCAAAAGGCATACGTCTATAAGCAAAAGTACCGAGCAGGCAAGTAAAAGTGGTCTTAGATTGATCATCAGCTGACACGGGTATTTGAGAGAAACCAGAATAACCATCTAGAAAGCAAAAATGTGTATGTTTGGATAATCTTTCTATCATTTGATCAATGAAAGGTAAGGGGTAATGATCTTTTTTAGTAGCCTTATTTAATTTGCGGAAATCAATTACCATCCTATAACCTGTAATAATTCTTTGCGGAATCAATTCATCTTTATCATTAGGAATGGCAGTAATACCTCCCTTTTTAGGGACACAATGGACAGGACTTACCCACTGACTATCAGCAACGGGATAAATTATACCTACCTCAAGGAGCTTTAGTATTTCCTTTCTTACCACTTCTTTCATCTTAGGATTCAGCTGTCGTTGGTGATCACGAACTGGTTTGGCATCATTCTCCAAATTTATTTTGTGTTGACATAGTGTGGGACTAATGCCCTTAAGATCATCGAGAGTATATCCATTAGCAGCACGGTGCTTCTTCAGAGTTTTCAATAATCTCTCTTCTTCATGCTCTGAAAGGTTAGCACTAATAATAACATGATATATCTTTTTCTCATCAAGATAAGCATATTTAAGAGTATCAGGTAACGGTTTGAGCTCAAACACGGGATCACCCTTGGGTGGAGGAGGATCCCCTAGGATTTCGACAGGCAAATTGTGTTTCAGGATGGGTTCCTGTTTAAAGAATACTTCATCTATTTCCCTTATTTCATTCATAAACATGTCATTTTCATGGTCTAGCAAATATTGTTCTAAAGGATCACTAGGAGGCATGACAATAGAAGCAAGACCAATAAATTCATCTTTACTAGGCAATTCCTCTTCATGGTGTTGTCTACAAAATTTAGAGAAATTAAATTCATGAGACATATCACCTAAACCAATAGTAACATCCTTTTCGCAATCTATCTTAGAATTAACTATGTTCTAGAAGGGTCTACCAAATATAATGGGACAATAGCTATCTTGTGGGGAACCAAGAACAAGAAAATCAGCAGGATATTTAGTTTTCCCACACAAGACTTCAACATCTCTAACAATACCAATTGGTGAAATAGTATCTCTATTGGCAAGTTTAATTGTGACATCAATATCTTCTAACTCAGCATGTGCAATATCATGCATAATTTCTTTGTATAAGTCATGAGGTATAGCACTAGCACCGGGACCCATATCACATAAGACATGATAACAATGATCTCCTATTTTAACAAAAATGACAGGCATGCCTACCACGGGTCTATGTTTATCTTTAGCAGAAGGTTTAGAAATTCTAGCAGTCTCATCACAAAAATGAATAACATGCCCATCAATATTATCAGATAAGAGATATTTAACAATAGCAATATTAGGTTCAACTTTAATTTGCTGATGAGGTGTATAAGTTCTAATATTGCTTTTACGAACTACAGTTGAAGCTTTAGCATGATATTTTATCCTAATAGGAAAAGGTGGTTTCTCAACATAAGAAGCAGGAACAATAGGATCATTATAACTGACAGTCATTTCTTCAACTTTAATAGGTGCAGCTACTTTTACGTCTATGGGAGGATGATATTTAAACCACTTCTCCCTAGGGAGATCAACATGAGTAGCAAAAGATTCACAGAAAGAAGCTACTATTTCAGAGTCAAGTCCATATTTAGTGCTAAATTTACGGAAACCATCGGTATCCACATAATACAATCAAACTTAGGTGTCATACCTGACTCCTTACCTTCGTCGAGGTTCCAATCTTCAGAGGTGCATTTAATTCTTTCCAATAAATCCCATTTGAATTCAATATCATAAAAGAGCCAGCACGAGAAGTATTAAGCATGGTGTGATTGTTATCAGAAAGTCGAGCATATAAATTTCAAATAATCATTTATCTTGAGAGCTCATGATTGGGGCATGAATATAACATTGATTTAAGCCTGAGCGATGCTTTCTCCTTCGTGAGGCCAAAAATTATATATATAATTGCGATCACGATGAACATGATGCATAGGATAAAACTTCTAATGAAATTGCAATTTCAATCGTTTGTAGTTCCATGATCCCATATCATCACATAGCCTATACCATGTCAATGCATCTCCCTTCAAAGATAAAGGAAAGACCTTCTTCTTAATAACATCATCGGGCACACCTGAAAGCTTAAATAATCCACAAACTTCATCCACATATATTAGGTGCTCATCAGGATGCATTGTTCCGTCTCCTGCAAAAGGATTGGCTAGCAGTTTTTCTATCATACCTGAAGGAATCTCAAAGTAGACATTTTCATTTTCAGTAGGTTCAATAGGTTGAGGAGCAACTCTTTGCTCTATTGGTCGGGGTGAAGATACCCCGAACAAGCCCCTCAGAGGATTACTTTCCATAGTAACAAGTGACAGTAAATTTCAGCACACTATATAAATTTTTCCTTACCAAATTCCACCGACCAAAGGCGCTTCACTCCCGGGCAACGGTGCTAGAAAAGATTCTTGATGACCCACAAGTATAGGGGATCTATCGTAGTCCTTTCGATAAGTAAGAGTGTCGAATCCAACGAGGAGCAGAAGGAAATGATAAGCAGTTTTCAGCAAGGTATTCTCTGCAAGCACTGAAATTATAGGTAACAGATAGTTTTGTGATAAGATAATTGGTAACGAGCAACAAGTAAAAAAAGTAAATAAAGTGCAGCAAGGTGGCCCAATCCTTTTTGTAGCAAAGGACAAGCCTGGACAAATTCTTATATAGAGAAAAGCGCTCCCAAGGACACATGGGAATTATCGTCAAGCTAGTTTTCATCACGTTCATATGATTCATGTTCGGTACTTTGATAATTTGGTATGTGGGTGGACCGGTGCTTGGGTACTGTCCTTACTTGGACAAGCATCCCACTTTTGATTAACCTCTATTGCAAGAATCCGCAACTATAACAAAAGTAATAAGGTAAACCTAACCATAGCATGAAACATATGGATCCAAATCAGCCCCTTACGAAGCAACGCATAAACTAGGGTTTAAGCTTCTGTCATTCTACCAACCCATCATCTACTTATTACTTCCCAATGCCTTCCTCTAGGCCCAAATAATGGTGAAGTGTCATGTAGTCGATGTTCACATAACACCACTAGAGGCTAGACAACATACATCTCATTAAAATATCGAACGAATACCAAATTCACATGACTACTAATAGCAAGAATTCTCCCATGTCCTTAGGAACAAACGTAACTAATCACAAAGCATATTCATTTTCATAATCAGAGGGGTATTAATATGCATATAGGATCTGAACATATGATCTTCCACCAAATAAACCAACTAGCATTAACTACAAGTAGTAATTCACACTACTAGCAACCCACAGGTACCAATCCCTGACTTAGAGACAAGAATTGGATACAAGAGATGAACTAGGGTTTGAGAGGAGATGATGCTGGTGAAGATGTTGATGGAGATTGACCCCCTCCCGATGAGAGGATCATTGGTGATGACGATGGCGATGATTTCCCCCTCCCGGAGGGAAGTTTCCTCGGAAGAACAGCTCCGCCAGAGCCCTAGATTGATTCCGCCAAGGTTCCGCCTCGTGGCGGCGGAGTCTCGTCCCGAAAGATGTCTTATGATTTTTTTTCTCAGCTCCATATAGTAGAAGATGGGCATCCGAGAGCCACCAGGGGGCCCACGAGGTAGGGGGCGCCCAGGGGGGTAGGGCGCGCCCCCACCCTCATGGGCAGGGTGTGGCCCCCCTCCGGAACTTCTTGCGCTCAGTATTTTTTATATATTCTGAAAATGACTTCCGTGAAGTTTCAGGACTTTTGGAGCTATGCAGAATAGGTCTCTAATATTTGCTCCTTTTCCAGCCCAGAATCTCAGCTGCTGGCATTCTCCCTCTTTATGTAAACCTTGTAAAATAAGAGAGAATAGGCATAAGTATTGTGACATAATGTGTAATAACATCCCATAATGCAATAAATATCGATAGAAAAGCATGATGTAAAATGGACGTATCAGTACCCCATGCATTGGGTAGGGTAGGTGGTGGATGCGGAGAGCATGGGAACGGGCGTCGTGGTAGAAAATCAGGCGTCGTTGTTTGGATTGGAGGGTTGGCCCTGATTCCCCGTGCAACAGAAGGCGCGGGGAGGCCATATTGGAGGAGCGGGGTGGCCTCCCTCTGGGTGAGAGGCTAGCCCCCGTTCTGTTCCTCTATAAAAAGGGGGCGGGAGCAGTCCGTTTGCTCACACACACTTCCCTTCTCCCCATCTTCAGACTTTCTTTGTTCGTCGTGGTGATAGGATTAGGGCGCGGTGGTACTCCGACAACGGTGACGAGGGCCTCTGCTCGACAGCGCATCCCCCTCCCTCGGACCACGCGACGGTGGATCCCGCCGTGACAGGAGGAGGAAGGGGCGAGGTTGTGGTCGCTATGGCGCTCGAGGAAGAGGAGGACGGGGCGGCGCTTTAGGCGCGCCCTCACCGGAGGCTCCTCCTCCAATGGAGGGACACGTCAGAGACCAGCCTCGAGAGTTCGTCATCAGGCTGTACAAGCCTCCGTGCGGCCACCTCCGTCTCCCTACTCCATTTGCACGGGTGATGGAGCTCGAACAGCCGCACGCACTGAGGCTGCACATGAGGGGCTGTGGGAATGGCGGCATGTGGATGGATGTTGACTTCCCTGCTCCTCATGCTAGGTACCTCCACCACGGCTGGAATACCTTTGCTCAAGCCCATAGCTTGTTGGAGGGGCACGTTCTCCAGTTCAAATTAATGGAGAGTGGCCTGCTTTCCGTCAAGATTTTTGGATGCTCGGGATCTCACTTAGGGTGCTGCACGGAGAGCTCCACCGACGACAAAAGATCCTCCTCGAGTGAAAGCGGCGAGGAGGACAGTGACGGCAATCGAGAGGGCGACAACTCTGACTCCAGCTGACCACCGGCCACACCATCTTCATCAGGTGGCGGCGGCACCATCTGCATCTCCTCTCCAGCAAGGTGATTTGTCGGGGAGTTGGGAGCATAGGTGGAGATGGTGCCTCCGGCTCCTCCAGCAGCCTTCCAGCTGGACCCCGGTAGGCTTCCTCGTGGGTTGTAGCTCCATTCACTCTTGTCGCGTCCTGCTGGCCCTGGTGGCGGTGGTTGACGGGTCGCCTCCGCCATGCTCTCCATCGACTCCATCGTCGGTGCCCTCCCGCTTCTGCCGGGCAACCTCTCCTGGAGCTCGACAGGGTCAGGCTGGGCTTCTGCCCAGGTGCTCCTTTTGCCCTCTTCACCTTCGACTGTTGTGCCTAGAAGGAGAGTGACAAGAAATGGCATTACGGGGCACTTATCTTTTTTCAATCTTAAATCTATAGGCAATTGCCAAATTTTAGTTCAAATAATGTAATCCCTCGAGTCCTTGTTTGTGTTCTGTAAGGTCTGTACTTGTTGTATCAGGACTCGCGCATGTATATGTCCATGCAGAGGTAGAGTTCCTCTTTATCTTAAATAAACGAGTTTGCCCTGGCAGGCTATCCTGCCGGTACCCTCTATTTTGCTGTCGGGAAACCGAGCCTACCGGGAATAGTTGAGAGACTAGCCCCCACCAACTTTTTTTCATCAAAGGCCACTACGACCATCTTGACCGAGGCAGTGCTCGATTCAAAGGATGGGAGCACCTAAGTTTCAAAAAAGCAACGAGGTTTTCTATATGCACAAGTTTTCACTTACAGAACATGTATGGGCAAGAGATAGAACCTATATGTTTGGCCTGCCGGAGATCGCAGTGTTGGTTCATCTTTCCAGCTCCCTTTAGAGGCCAGGTTCTCGATAGGAACCTGTAGATGGAAATGATGCAAGATGCGATCTTATCTATATGCAATGCTTATGCATGCAATGCTGAAATGCATGCAACTTGGTGGGGGCCCTAGCACTTCGTTTATCTTTTTGCAGCTGAGGGTCTGTGCCTGGCTTTGTACAAGGGGTTACATGAAACTGAGGCAAGGCCTTTACAAAAGGATGGATGTCGGGCAGGGCCTGACAGCCGCGCCTTATGTGTAGAACTTGCGGAGATGCTCAATATTCCATGAGTTTTGCAACTGAATGTTGATACGTCCATTTTGCATCATGCTTTTATATCGATATTTATTGCATTATGGACTGTTATTTCACTTTATGTCACAATACTTATGGCTATTCTCTCTTATTTTACAAGGTTTACATAAGGAGGGAGAATGACGGCAGCTGGAATTCTGGGCTGGAAAAGCAGCAAATATTAGAGACCTATTCTGCGCAACTCCAAAAGTCCTGAAACTCCACGGAACATCTTAAAATAAATAAAGAAAAATCCTCGACAAAGATGAAGGCCAGGGGGCCCACACCCTGCTCACGAGGGTGGGGGCGCCCCCCCTAGGGCGTGCCCCCTACCTCGTGGGCCCCCTGGTGGCTCTCCGACGTCCATCTTCTCCTATATGAGGTCTTTCGTTGAGAAAAAAATAAGAAGGAACTTTTTGGGATGAGACTCCGCCGCCACGAGGCGGAATCTTGGTGAAACCAATCTAGAGCTCCGGTAGAGCTGTTCTGCCGGGGATACTTCCCTCCGGGAGGGGGAAATCATCACCATCGTCATCACCAATGCTCCTCTCATCGGGAGAGGGCAATCTCCATCAACATCTTCACCAGCACCATCTCATCTCCAAACCCTAGTTCATCTCTTGTATCCAATTCTTGTCTCAAAGTCTGGGATTGGTGCTAGTAGGTTGCTAGTAGTGTTGATTACTCCTTGTAGTTGATGCTAATTGGTTTATTTGGTGGAAGATCATATGTTCAGATCCTATATGCATATTAATACCCCTCTAATTATGAACATGAATATGCTTTGTGAGTAATTACGTTTGTTCCTGAGGACAAGGGAGAAGTCTTGCTATTAGTAGTCATGTGAATTTGGTATTCGTTTGATATTTTGATAAGATGTATGTTGTCTAGCCTCTAGTGGTGTTATGTGAACGTCGACTACATAACACTTCACCATTATTTGGGCCTAGAGGAAGGCATTGGGAAGCAATAAGTAGATGATGGGTTGCTAGAGTGATAGAAGCTTAAACCCTAGTTTATGTGTTGCTTCGTAAGGGGCTGATTTGGATCCACATGTTTCATGCTATGGTTAGGTTTACCTTAATACTTTTGTTGTAGTTGCGGATGCTTGCAATAGAGATTAATCATAAGTGAGATGCTTGTTCAAGTAAGAACAGCACCCAAGCACCGGTCCACCCACATATCAAATTATCAAAGTATCGAACGCGAATCATATGAACGTGATGAAAACTAGCTTGACGATATTCCCATGTGTCCTCGGGAGCGCTTTTCCTATTATAAGAGTTTGTTCCAACTTGTCCTTTGCTACAAAAGGATTGGGCCACCTTGCTGCACTTTATTTACCTTTGTTACTTGTTGCTCGTTACAATTTATCCTATCACAATACTATCTGTTACCACTTATTTCAGTCATTGTTGAGGAAATCGTTAACTGGTAACTGCTCGGTTAGCTGCCGAGTAGGGGATTAATAGGCTAATCGGCAAGTTAATCGGCCATTTAATCAATTAATCGGACGATTTATCAGTTTATCGGCTACTCGGTGACCCCATGAGTAAGGATTAATCGGCAAGTTAACTTGTTAATCGGATGAATTCTTGAACAGGGATTTTAGTACTTGCAGAGAATACCTAGCCTGAAACCGCTTATCATTTCCTTCTGCTCCTCATTGGGTTCGACACTCTTACTTATCGAAAGGACTACGATAGATCCCCTATACTTGTGGGTCATCAAGACTCTTTTCTAGCGCCATTGCCAGGGAGTGTAGCTCCTTTGGTAGGAGGAATTTCGTAAGGAAAAATTTATATAGTGTGCTGAAATTTACTGTCACTTGTTACTATGGAAAGTAATTCTCTGAGGGGCTTGTTCGGGGTATCTTCACCTCGTCCAGTAGAGCCAAGAGTTGCTCCTCAACCTACTGAACCTATTGAAAATGAAACTCCTTTTGAATTTCCTTCGGGTATGATGGAAAAACTGCTAGCTAACCCTTTTACAGGAGATGGAACAAAGCATCCTGATGAGCACTTAATATATGTGGATGAAGTTTGTGGATTATTTAAGCTTGCAGGTATACCCGATGATGTTGCTAAGAAAAGGTCTTCCCTTTTTCTTTGAAGGGAGACGCATTGATATGGTATAGGCTATGTGATGATATGAGATCATGGGACTATAAAAGATTGAAGCTGGAATTTCACCGAAAGTATTACCCTATGCATCTTGTTCATCGTGATCGCAATTATATATATATAATTTCTGGCCTCGCGAAGGATAAAGCATCTCTCAAGATTGGGGGAGGCTTAAATCAAAGTTATATTCATGCCCCAATCATGAGCTCTCAAGAGAAATGATTATTCAAATTTTATATGCTCGGCTTTCTGGTAACAATCGCACCATGCTCGATACTTCTCGTGCTGGCTCTTTTATAATAAAGACTATTGAATTCAGATGGAATTTATTGGATAGAATTAAACGCAACTCTGAAGATTAGGACCTCGACGAAGGTAAAGAGTTAGGTATGACACCTAAGTTTGATTGTGTTAAATATTTTATGGATACCGATATTTTCCATAAGTTTAGCACTAAATATGGACTTGACTCTGAGATAGTAGCTTCTTTCTGTGAATCTTTTGCTACTTATGTTGATCTCCCTAAGGAGAAGTGGTTTAAATATCATCCTCCCATAGAAGTAAAAGTAGCTGCACCTATTAAAGTTGAAGAAAAGATTGTCACTTATAATGATCCTATTGTTCCTACTTCTTATGTTGAGAAACCACCTTTCCCTGTTAGAATAAAGGATCATGCTAAAGCTTCAACTGTTGTTCGTAAAAGCAATATTAGAACTTATACACCTCCTGAGAAAGTTAAAGTAGAACCTAATATTGCTATTGTTAAAGATCTCTTGTCTGATAATATTGATGGGCATGTTATTCAGTTCGAAGGTGAAACTGCTAGAATTGCTAAACCTTGTGATAAAGATAAACATAGACCTGTGGTAGGCGTGCCTGTTATTTCTATTAAAATAGGAGATCATTGTTATCATGGCTTATGTGATATGGGTGCTAGTGCTAGTGCAATACCTATTGACTTATACTAAGAAATTACGCATGACATTGCACCTGTTGAGTTAGAAGAAATTGATGTTACTATTAAACTTGCTAATAGAGATACTATTTCACCAATGGGAATTGTTAGAGATGTTGAAGTCTTGTGTGGGAAAACTAAATATCCTACTGATTTTCTTGTTCTTGGTTCCCCACAAGATAGCTTTTGTCCCATTATATTTGGTAGACCCTTCTTAAATACTGTCAATGCAACCATAGATTGCACAAAGAATGTTGTTACTGTTGGCTTGGATGATATGGTTCATGAGTTTAATTTCTCTAAATTTAGTAAACAACATCGTGAGGAAGAATTACCTAGTAAGGATGAAATTATTGGTCTTGCTTCTATTGCCGTACCTCCTAGTGATCCTTTAGAACACTATTTGCTAGACCATGAAAATGATATTTTCATGAATGAAAGAAGGAAAATAGATGAAGTATTCTTTAAATAGGAACCTATTCTGCAACACAATTTGCCTGTTGAAATTTTAGGGGATCCTCCTCCACCCAAGGGTGATCCCGTGTTTGAGCTTAAACCTTTGCCTGATAATCTTAAATATGCTTATCTTGATGAAAAGAAGATATATCCTGTTATTATTAGTGCTAACCTTTCAGAGCATGAAGAAGAAAGATTATTGAAAACTCTGAAGAAGCATCGTGCTGCTATTGGATATATTCTTGATGATCTTAAGGGCATTAGTCCCACTCTATGTCAACATAAAACAAATTTGGAAGCAGATGCCAAACCAGTTAGTGATCCTCAACGACGTCTGAATCCTAAAATGAAAGAAGTGGTAAGAAAAGAAATACTAAAGCTTTTGGAGGCAGGTATAATCTATCCCGTTGCTGATAGTGAGTGGGTAAGTCCTATCCATTGTGTCCCTAAGAAGGGAGGTATTACTGTTGTTCCTAATGATAAAGATGAATTGATTCCACAAAGAATTATCACAGCTTATAGGTTGGTAATTGATTTCCTCAAATTAAATAAAGCTACTAAGAAAGATCATTACCCCTTACCTTTTATTGATCAAATGCTAGAAAGATTATGCAAACATACACACTATTGCTTTCTAGATGGTTATTCTGGTTTCTCTCAAATATCTGTGTCGGCTAGAGATCAATCAAAGACTACTTTTACATGCCCTTTTGGTACTTTTGCTTATAGACGTATGCCTTTTGGTTTATGGAATGCACCTGCTACCTTTCAAAGATGCATGATGGCTATATTCTCTGACTTTTGTGAAAAGATTTGTGAGGTTTTCATGGACGATTTTTCCGTCTATGGTTCCTCTTTTGATGATTGCTTGAGCAATCTTGATCGAGTTTTGCAAAGATGTGAAGAAACTAATCTTGTCTTGAATTGGGAAAAGTGCCACCTTATGGTTAATGAAGGTATTGTCTTGGGGCATAAAGTTTCTGAAAGAGGTATTGAAGTTGATAAAGCCAAGGTCGATGCTATTGAAAAGATGCCATGTCCCAAGGACACCAAAGGTGTAAGAAGTTTCCTTGGTCACGCCGAATTTTACAGGAGGTTCATTAAGGACTTCCCAAAAATTTCCCGGCCTCTGACTAATTTATTGCAAAAAGATATACCATTTGTCTTTGATGATGATTGTGTAGAAGCATTTGAAATACTTAAGAAAGCATTAGTCTCTGCACCTGTTGTTCAGCCACCTGATTGGAATTTACCCTTTGAAATTATGTGTGATGCTAGTGATTATGTTGTAGGTGATGTTCCAGGGCAAAGAGTTGATAAGAAATTAAATGTTATTCATTATGCTATTAAGACTCTAGACAATGCTCAAAGAAATTATGCTACTACTGAAAAAGCGCTTTTAGCAGTTGTATTTTCTTGTGATAAGTTCAGACCTTATATTGTTGATTCTAAAGTAACTATTCAAACTGATCATGCTGCTATTAAATACCTTATGGAAAAGAAAGATGCTAAACCTAGACTTATTAGATGGGTTCTCTTGCTACAAGAATTTGATTTGCATATTGTTGATAGAAAGGGAGCTGAGAACCCCGTTGCAGACAACTTGTCTAGGTTAGAAAATATTCTTGATGACCCACTACCTATTAATGATAGCTTTCCTGATGAACAATTAAATGTTATAAGTACTTCTCGTAGTACTCCATGGTATGCTGATTATGCTAATTATATTGTTGCTAAGTTTATACCACCTAGCTTCACATACCAGCAAATGAAAACGTTTTTCTATGATTTAAGACATTACTTTTGGGATGAGCCACATCTTTATAAAGAAGGAGTAGATGGTGTTATTAGACATTGTGTACCTGAGCATGAACAGGAACAGATCCTACGCAAGTGTCACTCCGAGGCTTATGGAGGACACTACGCTGGAGATAGAACTACACATAAGGTATTACAATCTGGTTTTTATTGGCCTACTCTCTTCAAGGATGTCCGTAAGTTTGTCTTGTCTTGTGATGAATGTCAAAGAATTGGTAATATTAGTAGACGTTAAGAAATGCCTATGAATTATTCTCTTGTTACTGAACCGTTTGATGTTTGGGGCTTTGATTATATGGGACCTTTTCCTACCTCTAATGGATACAAACATATTTTAGTTGCTCTTGATTACGTTACTAAGCGGGTAGAAGCTATTCCAACTAGTAGTGCTGATCATAACACTTCTATTAAAATGCTTAAAGAAGTTATTTTCCCGAGGTTTGGAGTCCATAGATATTTAATGACTGATGGTGGTTCACACTTTATTCATGGTGATTTCCGTAAAATGCTTGCTAAATATGATGTTAATCATAGAATTGCATCTCCTTATCACCCTCAGTCTAGTGGTCAAGTAGAGTTGAGCAATAGAGAGCTCAAATTAATTTTGCAAAAGACTGTTAATAGGTCTAGAAAGAATTGGTCCAAGAAACTTGATGATGCATTATGGGCTTATAGAACTGCATACAAAAATCCTATGGGTATGTCTCCGTATAAAATGGTTTATGGAAAAGCATGTCACTTACCTCTCGAACTAGAACATCAGGCATATTGGGCTATTAAAGAACTTAACTATGATTTTAAACTTGCCGGTGAGAAGAGGTTATTTGATATTAGCTCACTTGATGAATGGAGAACCCAAGCTTATGAAAATGCCAAGTTGTTTAAAGAAACAGTTAAAAGATGGCATGACAAAATGATACAAAAGCGTGAGTTTAATGTAGGTGATTATGTATTGCTATAAAACTCTCGTTTAAGATTTTTTGCAGGAAAACTTATCTCCAAATGGGAAGGCCCCTACGTTATCAAAGAGGTCTATCGTTCTGGTGCCATAAAAATCAACAACTTCGAGGGCACAAATCTGAAGGTGGTAAACGGTCAAAGAATCAAACATTATATCTCAGGTAATCCCATAAATGTTGAAACTAATATTATTGATACCATAACCCCGGAGGAATACATAAGGGACACTTTCCGGAACGTTTCAGACTCTAAAAAGGAATAGGTATGTGGTACGGTAAGTAAACCGACTCCAAAACAATTTTTAAGGCAATATTTCTCCGTTTTGGAATATTTAGAAAAACTGAAAAATAAGTAGCAGTCCTGGAAGGACACGAGGGCCCCACGAGGGTGGTGGGCGCGCCCTACCCCCCTGGGCGCGCCCCCTACCTCGTGAGCACCTCGTGTACCTTCAGGACTCCGTTTTCTTGTAAGATATGTATTTTGGTCCGTAAAATTTCATTATATAACCTCCCGAAGGTTTTGACTCCCGTATCACGCAAACCTCCTCTGTTCTTGTTTCGAGCTGTTTTTCTGACAGATCTAGGTTATCATGACGGCCCCAAGCGCCCCCAAGGACAAGTTCTTCGAGAAGGTCATCAACCCTTACCTCGCGGAGGTGCTGCGACACCCTCAAACCATTGAGTTGCGTGATGGGTTGTTGCACATCCGCGATGAAGAGGGACCAAAGGGGACCGGAAGAATGGAGACGAGGCTCGAAGCAGTGGAGCAGCAGGTTTTCAAGTGCCAAGGGATGGTGGAGCGTGGAATCAACGCTTGCCACACGATGCTCGCGGAGTTCACTAAAAACTACAAGCCGGATGCCAAGAACACCGAGGAGACCATCTTCAAGCTATATGAGAAGATCGAGCACCTCCAAACCCAAATCTATGACCTGCAAAACCAAAACTGTGAGTATGAATATAGATTCAAAAGAATGAGTTTGGCTGCAGATTCAAGGATTCCGGAGACTCGATCATCCTTCTATGATGGTGAACCTATGCCTTGGAAGATGGATGACAAGCCTGCATCATCAACAACATCTCCACCTTCTTCACCAACCAAGGAGATATAATCACATGGGTATGGGCACTCCCCTTGGCAACTGCCAAGCTTGGGGGAGGTGCCCCGGTATCGTATCACAATCACAACTCCTGTCTTTACCGTTTTTCTTAGTTCGATCCTATTAGTAGTATCTTGATCTAGTAGAATAAAGTTTATGGCATGATCTAGTTTTGAGTTTTGCTTTATGATCTCCCTATGTAATCGAGTCCGTGAGCTATATATAATAAAGATTAGTGTTGAGTAAAGGGCTTGATTATTTTGCCATGATCTTGGGTGAATAAAAGAAAGAGAAAAAGAACAAAAAGAAACAAAAAGTTCATATTGATCTTATTGAGAGTAATGACTTCACATAGAAAGAGTATGATGATTAAAAGTTGTTGGGAGTTGGCAGACATAGCTTTGATCATTGTTGCAATTAATAGAAAGTATAAGGAAAGAGAGGTTTCACATATAGATATATTATCATTGACATATTTTATGATTGGGAGCACTCATTAAACTATGACATGCTAAAGAGTTGATGTTGGACAAGGAAGACAACGTAATGAGTTATGTCTTTCTTATATCTGAGATAAAGTATGTTATCATGGATCCTCTAACTTGTTGAGCTTGCCTTTCCCCCACATGCTAGAAAAATTCTCAGCACCAAGTAGAAATACTACTTGTGCTTCCAAATACTCTTAAACCAGTTTTGCCATGAGAGTCCACCATATCTACCTATGGATTGAGTAAGATCCTTCAAGTAAGTTGTCATCGGTGCAAAGCAATAAAAATTGCTCTAAATATGTATGATTGATTAGTGCAGGAGAAATAAGATTTATACGATCTTGTGGTGTGTAAGTAATAAAAGCGACAGACTGCATAATAAAGGTTCATATCACAAGGGGCAATATAAAGTGACGTTGTTTCACATTGAGATTTTGTGCATCCAACTATAAAAGCGCATGGCAACCTCTGCTTCCGTCTGCGAAGGGCCTATCCTTTATTATTATCTTCTACCTTATGCAAGAGTCATGGTGATCTTCACCTTTTCTTTTTCATTTTATCCTTTGGCAAGCTCATCATGTTGGAAAGAACATGATATATATATATCTAATTGGATGTAGGGGAGCATGAACCATTATTGTTGGCATTACCCTTGAGGTAAAAGGTTGTGGGGCAAAACTATAATGTAACACCCCGGATGTAATTTACCTTATCTGTACTCCAACTCTTGCCGTTTCCGGCCTAAGTTATTTTATTTTCCTTAGGTTCGAGTTTTTGTCTCCGTGTGTTGTTGCCTTTGTCATGCATCTCATATCATGTCAACATGTGCATTGCATTTGCATACGTGTTCGTCTCATGCATCCGAGCATTTTCCCCGTTGTCCATTTTGCATTCTGGCGCTCCTATCTCCTCTGGTGCCACTTTCTACCTTTTTTCGTGTGTGGGGGTTAAACATTTTTGGATTGGACCGATACTTGCCAAGCGGCCTTGGTTTACTACCTGTAGACCGCCTGTCAAGTTTTGTGCCATTTGGACTTCGTTTGATACTCCAACGGTTAACCGAGGGACCGAGAAGGCCTCGTTTGTGTTGCAGCCCAACACCCTTCCAATTTGGCCCAAAACCCACCTAAACCCTCTCCATCATCTAGAGCGTTCGATCACGATCGCGTGGCCAAAAACCGCACTCCATTTGGAGCTTCCTAGCTCCCTCTATGCCTATAAATAGATCCCCTTCCGAAATCACGGGTCTTCTTCCCCCGAAACCCTATAAATCGTCTTCTGCCGCGCCGGACGCACCGCCGCCGCCATCCGAGCCCATCCAGGGCGTGACACGTGGCCACGCCACCGCGGCCTGCTCGGGCCCGCCGCCGGCCCCCGCGGCCCAACTCCTCCCCGCCGCCTCGCGTCG